>NC_068366.1:34944003-35064003 GCF_020536995.1 Dreissena polymorpha
ACACTTTAAACCTGTCCACTGTAAACACAAGGTTACTGTTTTGACCTTTTTATACTATTTACATTTCTTATTGCTTTTGAAATATCATCTTATATATAATGTAATAATGTTCGCATGTATCACAATTATATTCTAACAACCCGGTTCAATTCATTGAGCTGTACACTAATAAATGTAGGGACTAAAATATGATGATAACATTTCTCATCTCTTCTTCTTCTTGTCAATCACTCAAATGGAAACACTGGCCCCTGTGGTACACATTCTTTTTGATCACATGTTTTGTCTGCCAAAACTGAAAAAATAAGAATCACAAATAAACAGTTTAAAGAGAAGTGTTTATGCCCCAACACTAATCTTTAGTTTCAAAACAATTGTAATGTCCAAACAAAATTAAACTAAAATACCAAAGTGTGCAAATTCAAATGCTTTTACTTTGAGCTAATAGAGAGAGTTATACAGACAACAGACATTTGCACATGGTGAATACTTGTGTTATTTGGATAAGGCATTACCATGATATAAGTCTGAGCAGTAGTAGGGGACGCAATGCATGCTCTCCAACCGCTCAACTAATTGTGACTGCTAGATGATGATTTCAGCTGAGGAGCTAAACAAAAATGAGCAAGGGCCATAGTTCTGCAAAATTTGGGCTCATACATAATTTATTCCTTTAAGATGCCAATGTTTCCAATGTTGACTAGAAATGGCGCGGCAGAGACCGACGCACATCCCCACGCCGCATGTTTATCGGTGTAGAAATGAAGAAATTATAGTAAAAGGCAATTTTGGGTGGGCGTGGCCTATGTGGGAGGGGCACCCCAGGGTTGGTAATGGGGCCATACATAGTTGAGATTGACCGTATTGTCATAAGGAGGTTCAGTATTAATTTGAAGTAAATGGGTGAAGAACTTTTAAAGTTATCGAAGGATCCAGAAAAGTGTCAGACTGACATACACAGAGCGCAAACCGTAAGTCCCTCTCCTTTTTCAAGGGTAGGAAACTAACAAGTTTTGATAATAATGTAAAAATAATGGTCAAAACAAGAAACTGATTGAAATACAAAGTTAGGTCGCCCAAAGGGTGTTCTCATTATGTTATATGCACAAACAGGGATTTCAGATATTAAAGGGGTCAGGACCATGGATAATTAATAAACCCTCATGTCAATTTCATGTGAATTGCCAGCATTTAATTCTTACGTTCACCTACCATTACTAACATCAAGAGTGTCTTGGTTTGGGTAAAGCTTTCGTATATTGTTTGGAGGCATAGTGTAATAGCTGTGATATTTTAGGAATAAAATGAACCTAAACACAAAACTGAAGCAAATCTGCACCTTTTTAGGTATATTTTGACCTTTGACCTTGAAGGATGACCTTGACCTTTCACCACTCAAAATGTGCAGCTCCATGAGATACACATGCATGCCAAATATGAAGTTGCTTTCTTAAATATTGCAAAAGTTATGGCAAAATATTAAAGTTGGAGCAAACAAACCAACAGACAGACCAACAGACAGGGCGTAAACAATATATCCCCCACTATAGTTCATTCCAACGCTCACGGACACTGGAACCCCGGGGAGAGTAGGAAAGCTCCACTATATATATTTCATATATAATAGTCGAGCTAAAAAACCCTATTTTACTATGATTCAAGGGCCATAACTCAGGGGTGTCTGGGTCTATTTGGCCCATTATCTAACTTGACCTAGATGTTATTGCCTTACACATTTTCATGAAGTTTGGTGAAGATCTGATGACAATTGCTTGACTTATTGAACGGAAAATAATCCGGACGGACTGACAGACGGACTTACTAACTTACAGACGGACGGATGGACTAACAAACTAAAGGACGGAGCGATTTTAATATGCCCTCAAAATCGCTGGTTCGGGGGCATAAAAACGACATTGTATAAAATGTATTGTATTTCTTAAACTGTATGAACTGTTATATCATACATGCCATAAGTCCCGGATTTTCCGGGACAGTCCCGGAAATGAAGAACTTGTCCCGCTGTCCCGGAAATCTGTCAAATGTCCCCGAATTTACAAAATCCATATATACATGTACCTTATCTTAGGCTTAACTGCACCTCGAATCTGTGTATATATGCAGCGTCTCCATGACAATGCCTACCCGAATAGGCAGACTACGCTACGTGTCAAAATCGATCAATTAACAGGGGTCCTGTTATCATATTGATTGTCTCACGTTCGCTGTCAAACCGAAAAGGCGGCATTGTTTTGGTTGTTAATTGACTTATATCTACATCGAAACAAGAGTGTAACTAATGTGTGACTGTACGGATTTTAAGTTGACGATCTACCGGTACTGTTTTGTTGTATTTGTTTTATGTGATTGGTTGTATGTATTGTGAATTGATTTGAGTTGACAATCTAACGGTACTGTATTGTTGTATTTTTTATTATATAAATGTTATAAATGAATAAAGGCGTATCAACAACTACGCGTTACACACCGGTCTTAATAACAATAACGCAGTGACGTCACCATCTATGTTTAGAACGATCACACTGAAAACACATGGCCTGTATCTAGTAAAGGAACTAGTAATGTTTAATTTGACGTTAATAGATCAAGTATATTTCGGATAGGCTTTCGAACTTTTGCAATTAACAATGCGAAACAAAACAAAACGTACCAAAAATGCATATGTCTATAAATATCGCTACATTTTATACATGTCCCGGAAATATCGGCAAAAGTCCCGGTCATGTATGGTTATATGTAATTTCCATTTAACATTATCATTACATCTTCTCACGCTAGATTGGAAGTCTCTGAACTGTTATATACAGACAGATCAATCCCTAGTTTATCTTCCAGGGATCAGAAGATGTCTTGAAATCATTATGAACTGTTCCATCATTTAAAATACTGTATGAAATAAATGACAAAGTTATGGCCCAGACAAACTTCAGGTTTAAAACACAATAAGTGACGCCATGACCTAGTTTCTGACCGGGCATGATCCATATTCAAACTTGACCTATACATCATCTAGATACAATTTGTGACCAAGTTTGGGTGAAGATCTGATGAAATTTCGGGACATACTGACGGACCGACAAAGTGGTTCCTATATAGCCCCCATTACCAAAAAGATAGTATTACCAGCAGTTGGTTTCAATGGAAATTTCTTACCAGACAAGAGGTTTGATGCAAATTGTTGTGAGGGGAAACTGGAAAATATCTGAAACAAAAATAAAGTCTTATATAATTTGAAGCGCTATATTGTTAAGTCAACTTTTAATATTTGATAATCATAATACTGCTAGCTGTCTGATTACAGAGTCTTCACAACATAATGCGTTAACAGTTTTTCCTGCAATAAGCAAACAGGACAAAATCAACAACACGAGTATTTATAATATATTCAGAGACAAAGATGATCCATCCATGTCTTTGGAAATAAGCAAAGGGCATTTAACAATTATTTTGGCCTCATTTTAGCCATGTTGATAAATATAATGGGTCATACTGCTTGGTGTGTTACAAGTGAAACACCATCAAAACCAGTGCTCCAGCTTGGCATGAATGGAAGGGCGCAGCACCCTGCCATTCAAAGATTCCAACCTGTCAACCTTGGACACCCTTCATGCCCTTTGATGAAAATGCCGAGTTGGGAATAGGGAGTTACAGTTGTAAGATCGTACGCGAATATCATTTGCCATTTAAAAGGAATCATGATGTTCAAACTTAACCTTTGACCTAGAAGTTGGCAAAGGGTTTGTTTTTAGTTGGTCGCATTTAGAATTTACAGAGCATATTTTGCAAATCAGTGTGTGCTTAGAAGCCTTAGCTACGGAAAGAACCGCAACTCAATTTGCTTAGAACGATCACCACTGCCTGTCTGCAACAGATGACAAATGATTCTGCTCTAGCAGTGAGTGTATATACCAGCTTGTAAGACGACATTGGCCAGACTAGTGTTTATCATTAAAGTCTGTACGTATTTGTACCATTTTTGACCTCATCCAAGATATCATTGGGACAAATCTTCGGACAAAGTTTCATGATGATCAGACAATAAATGTGGCCTCTAGAGTGTTAACAAGGTTTTACTATATAGCCATAAAAGAAAAAATGCAGAGCCCACTGGCAGCCATGTTTTTCAACCAATCAGCATCATGTTTGAACTCGTCCAAGATATTATTGGGATGAATCTTCTGACCATTTTTCATGAACATCGGAAATAAAAGTGGCCTCTAAAGTGTTAACAAGACTTTATTATAGCCATATAATGAAAAAAAGGCCCCGCCCCCTGGAAGTCGTGTTTTCCAAGCAAATGTACCCATTTTCAAACTCTTTCAAGATATCATTGAGATCAATCTGCTGACCAAATTTCATGAAGCTTGACAATAAATGTGGCCTCTAAAGTGTTAACAAGGTTTTACTAAAGCCCTATAAGGAAAAATGCCCCGCCCCCTGGTGGCCATGTTTTTATAGCAACCATACCCATTTTCGAACTCATTCAAGACATCATTGGGACAAATCTTCTGACCAAGTTTCATAAAGATCAGACAATAAATGTGGCCTCTAGAATGTTAACAAGGTTTTACTATAGCCATAGAAGGAAAAATGCTCTGCCCCCTGGCAGCCATGTTTTTCAACCAATCAGCATCATTTTTAAACTCGTCCAAGATATTATTGGGATGAATCTTCTGACCTTGTTTCATGAAGATCCGACAATAAATGTGGCCTCTAGGGTGTTAACAAGATTTTACTATAGCCATTTATAGCCATATTATGAAAAATGCCCCGCCCCTTGGCAGCCATGTTTTTCAAGCAAACATAACCATTTTCAAACTCATCCAAGATATCATTGAGACCAATCTTCTGACCAAATTTCACGAAGATTGGACAATGCGGCCTCTAGAGTGTTCACACGGTTTTACTAAAGCCATATATAACCATATATGGACCATATATAAATAACCATATAAGGAAAAATGCCCCGCCCCCTGGTGGCCATGTTTTTAAAGCAACCAAAACCATTTTCAAACTCATCCAAGATATCATTGGAAAAATGTTCTGACCAAGTTTCATGAAAATCTGACAATAAATGTGGCCTCTAGAGTGATAACAAGGTTTACTATAGCCATATAAGGAAAATGCCCCACCTCATAAATGCCATGTTTTTCAACCAACCGGCGTCATTTTAAAACTTGTCAAAGATATTATTGGGTTGAATCTTAAGTAATATGCATATAATAATGGAAAAAGGGCCATTATTCTTACAAAATGCTTGATACAGTTGTCTGCTCTTCTTTATAGATTGGGGTCATGTTGGTAAATAAGTTTGCAAAATAAGAAAGCAATATGTCAAGGGACGTTGAAAATATTTTAGGTGGTAAGCCAACTTTAACATAGATTTATCAATAATATGAATATTCAAAATGGTAAAGGAGCTATAATTATTACAAAATGCTTGATAGAGTTGTCTGCTCTTGTTTATAGGTTGGGGTCATGTTGGTAAAGAAAAATGCAAAATATGAAAGCAATATGTCAAGGGACATTGAAAATATTTGGGGTAGTAAACAAACTTAAACATTTGCTGCATTTTCTAAGTGGAATAGGGGCCATAATTATTACAAAATGCTTGATAGAGTTGTCTGCTCTTGTTTATAGGTTGGGGTCATGTTTGTTAAGAAGTATGCAAAATATGAAAGAAATATGCCAAGGGACATTGAAAATATTTGGGGTAGTACGCAAACTTTTAACATTTGCATGCTCACACTAACGCCAATGCTAAGGCTAACGCAAACGCCGGGTGAGTAGAATTGCTCCACTATATAGATTTCATATATAATAGTCGAGCTAAAAAGGGTCTTTCTGTAAATCTTTAAGAGAACAAATTAAAAACTCAACAGGCCTTTTTTATTATTAAATATGCTTGTTTCCATATATAATTTAAGGCCCTAAAATCATTCAGGATATAACTTTGAACATTTTTTACAGAAATAAAATGATCTTAAAGTTCTCTGCAATGCAAAGTAATTTTTACACACTAGATATTTAAAAAAAAAATTGTTAACTTGTCCATGCTATTCGGGCCGGCTGTGCTCTAACTGCCTATGGAAAATCTTGATTATATATATATTATATATATATACCTGTTGTGACCCTTGAGATCCTTATGAAATGTTCATAATTCACTAATAACTGTATGTAAAAAAAATAGTATTACCAGATAATCGGGTTCAAAAGTTATTTCTTTCAAGACAGGATGGTTGGTGGGAAATGTCTTCCGACGAAACTGAAAAACATCTAAAACAAAAAGAAAGTGACTTCTTGTATAATTTGAAGCACTATTCATTTTAATACAATTGTGTTTTGACAGCCATAGTTCTGCTGAGCCTAAAAATTAAAAGTAGGTCAACAAAACACAAAATGAAATCCAATGATTGCATCACCAAATCTTCAACATATCCAATTAATAAAATTAATGTTTATATATAGACGGTTTTGATACATGGCACAACATCAGGGGTGTCAAATGTCCCAAATTTGAAATCCTAATGATAAAGTCTGGAGTCTGAGCCTGTAGGTCCCTTACAGGTAGAGCCCCCCAAAGCCATAGTTCATTGTTCTTTTTATAGTCTTAGTTGCTATTTCTGGTGAGTAAAATGCAAACTATTATAAGCCAGACCACCAGTAACACTCGATGTGTAATTGTCATTTTATATAAATGTTATAAAGAACATCGATAACAAGGGCTGTTTGTAAAACATGCATGCCCCCCATATGGGCTGTCCGTTGTAGTGGCAGCCATTATGTGAATACGTTTTTTGGCACTGTGACCTTGACCTTTGACCTAGTGACCTGAAAATCAATATGGGTCATCTGCATGTCATGATAAATGTACCCATGAAGTTTCATGATCCTAGGCGTAAGCGTTCTTGAGTTATCATCGGAAACCATTTAACTATTTCGGGTCACCGTGAATTTGACCTTTGACATAGTTACCTCAAAATTAATACGGGTCACCTGCGAGTCATGATCAATCTACCTATGAAGTTTCATGATCCTAGGCGTATGCGTTTTTGAGTTATCAACCGGAAACCATTTTACTATTTCGGGTCACCGTGACCTTGACCTAGTGACCTCAAAATCAATAGGGGTCATCTGCAAGTCATGATCAATCTACCTATGAAGTTTCATGATCCTTGGCATATGCGTTCTTGAGTTATCATCCAGAAACCATTTTACTATTTCGGGTCACCATGACCTAGAGCTTTGACCTAGTGACCTCTAAATGAATAGGGATCATCTGCGAGTCATGATCTATCTTCCTATGAAGTTTCATGATCCTAGGCCTAAGCGTTCTTGAGTTATCATCCGGAAACCACCTGGTGGACGGACCGACAGACCGACCAACCGACATGTGCAAAGCAATATCCCCCCTCTTCTTCGAAGGGGGGCATAATAAATGTTAATCCACTAACCATACAGTAAAACAACTGTCCAAAAATATATCCAGATATGTCTTTTGCAAATGAAATAATATATGCACTTAGTTTGACAGCAGAAAATGGAAATTTAATGATGGGGGACATATGCTACATTTTGTAGTATGTAAGATTTCTGGAAAGTAGCCAAGAGGTTAGGTCAGTTACCTTTTATGTCCGTGTCAGCGGATAACCAATCAGACAATAGTAAAACAAGGGACAAAATTGTCACAAAACCAGGTTTTCAATGTAGAAAAAAGTCTGATAGAGGGAGACAACTCAAACTGAACTGTTTATAATTAACCCCCTTTGTTTCAAAATAAATATATTTTTAGTTGTGGCGACCTTGACCTTGGAGATATTGACGTAATTCTAAAGTGCGATACAACGTCCCACGATGGTGAACAAATATGCCAAATCATTTTTAAGTCTCACAATGAATGACATAGTTTTGGCCCGGACAAGCTCTTTTATGGCCATTTTTGACCTTTGAACTCAAAGTGTGACCTTGACCTTGGATATATTGACGGTATTCTTTTGAGCGACACACAGTCTAATGATGGTGAACAAATGTGCCAAATGATTTTAAATTCTCACCAAGAACCACAACGTTATGGCCCGGACAAGCTTGTTCCGTCCGCCCGCCAGCCGGCATTTGCCAAATTGAATAACCCGTTTTTTTCTTTGGAAAACCTTGTTAAAAAGACCAGGAAAAATCCATACTAAGCGCACATGCCCGGCATGCCAATGAAGCAATTACAATATTTGTTCACACCCCCTTAAAACAAATCATCAGATTTACACTGATCTAAAATTCAATCCTGAATGGCTCAAATCGGGATTTCCAAATAATCCGGACAATTAACACCCTTGCAACATGCATGGGTTGCTAAGTTACTAAATGTCCTACATATAACAAATTCAGAATTTGTGTACCATCCCACTCACATAAATAGCAATTGCAAGATGATGTCCATTACAAACCTGTTTGTTATCATTCTGACCTTTTTGTACTTCTATAGTTTTTCAAATTTTAATGTGATTAAAGTGCAAACACCTGATTATAGAAGGTATACCTAAGATCATATTGCTTGCCATGAGTAATAATCCAACAGATTGGCTTTGTTTGTATGCCAATAGATAGAGCTTGCACATTCTTTTTCAATATGTGGTTATGGACAACTGTAAACATTACTTCATGTATTTTAAGGGGCCTTTGCATGTTTTGGTAAATTGACAAAATAAAACAAGAGCAGCTGTCACCATAGGATGACTTATGCCCCCTATAAATGCTTGATAGAAGTTATGAGCTTTTTTCGAAACCTAAACACAGATTTCGAAACCTAAACGCGGACCCTAAGTTCAAGGTCACAGGGGTCAAAATTTGTGTGCGTATGGAAAGGCCTTGTCCATATACACATGCATACCAAATATGAAGATTATATCTCAAGGGACATAGAAGTTATGAGCATTTTTCAATATCTAAACGCAGATTTCGAAATCTAAACGCGGACCCTAACTTCAAGGTCAAGGTCACAGGGGTAAATTTTTTTGTGCGTATGGAAAGGCCTTGTTCATATACACATGCATACCAAATATGAAGGTTATATCTCAAAACATAGAAGTTATGAGCATTTTTCAAAACCTAAACGCAGATTTCGAAACCTAAACGCGGACCCCAAGTTCAAGGTCACAGGGGTAACAATTTTTGTGCGTATGGAAAGGCCTTGTCCATATACACATGCATACCAAATATGAAGGTTATATCTCAAGGGACATAGAAGTTATGAGCATTTTTCAAAACCTAAACGCAGATTTTGAAACCTAAACACGGACCTTAAGTTCAAGGTCAAGGTCACAGGGGTAAAAATTTGTGTTATTATGGAAAGGCTTTGTCCATATGCACATGCATACCAAATATGAAGGTTATATCTCAAGGGAAATAGAAGTTATGAGCATTTTTCGAAACCTAAACGCAAAGTGTGACAGAAATACGGACCGACAGACGGACAGTCTGATAACTATATGCCCCCTATTCTTTGAAAGGGGGCATAAAAATTGTTTCAGACTTGCACATTTTTGTTGCAGTTATGATATTTGTGAGAAAACAGTTATACTTAACATTAACAACCTGAAATTGATAAATCGTTGCAAAGCAAAACAATTGAATAATTTGGAGTTCTGTTGTCGTTTTTTGTGACACTACGAGCTTTGCTTATAGAAACTAAAAGTATAAAATATTGTATGAGCATGGATGGCCGTCTTAGCGTTAGACTTTTACTCCAGAGGTCAGTGGTTTGAGCCCAGATGAGGATTACTTTTTCTTTTAATTTGTTCTTGTTTTTTAATTGAGCTTTTTAGATTTAATGTTTACATTTATAAATATAACGCATTTAATGACAAACTTCAATACATGCCATAATCTGTTATAAGGTCCATTAAATACCAAGATGAGTATCAAGGAACCTGAGTGAAACATTTTATTTTATTTCGGATATATACAGGACTGCTTATTGGAAACAAAAAGTTTGCTCGATTCTTGAATGACTTACAAAAATGTTTATCAAATCAAGTAGGTTCGTTTATTCTTCGTCTGTTGTCCCATCTCGCCAACAGTCAACCAGCTCCCTCCAGGCTTGTCAGTTCCAGGCAAGTCTCTCTAGCTGCCCCCATTTTGGCCCATCTGCTTAGAATCTGCATCCAGGTCACGGCGCCAGGTGTTACTGTATTTGAAATAAAGTAGGTTGGATGCCATTAAATGTGACTTTAAACACCATAATGACAGACAAAATAACAGGTTTATTTCCCTTCAATTAATAACAAGCAAATTCATTGAATTGATATCCCCCGCTAATTAGCTTCTGGACACAAAAGTGTTATATTTGACACTCAGGTAAAAAAGCATTTTTTTAGGTTCGAAGGGCCATAACTCCGTTATTAACAGATAGTGTACAATGCCATTTGGCATGCATCATCCTCTTATCTATACATATACTCATACCAAGTTTCAATGAAATCCACCAAAGCACTTCCAAGATATGGCTCCCAACACAAAAGTGCCGGATGGACGGAAAGACGGGCGGACAAGGCCAAAACAATATCCCTCCGCCTATTGCAGGGTGATAATAACATGAATGTAAATTAAAGCCAGCACATATATGAATTAACTGCCTAGATGGGTGTATTAAATATAATTTAGGGCTGTACAATACTTACTGATATGTGAGCATATATTTACTTTTAGTAAATATAAATAAATGTAACAGTAATACTTACACACTTGTGACTGTGAGTTTATACATGTAACTAAACTTCCTTTATAATTTTATAACAGTGTTTTATTCCTGCCATAGATCTAGTATTAAGAAGTCACTTGCTCAATAACACATTTAAGCATGAGCTGTTTTTTTTTCTGCATACATAAGAAAACATCGAAAAAAAAACACAAGAGGAGCATGTATCCGAAAGTAAATTACGTCCGAAATCGGGCAAGTTAAGCATGCGCGAAATTCACCAAAACATCGATTAAATATGGTTTAAACAGAATCATATGTAAAACTTGAGTTTGACCTACTTAGCAATCAATGGTCAAAACAACCTCGAAATAGCTTTTTCTTCATGTCAACAATACAATTGTTGAGTTAATGTTGACGTAATACTAATAATGGTAATACTATCCATATTCTCTACCTAGAATATTCATCATATTAAAATATCCAATAAATGTAGTATATTTCTTTTCACGCTAACAATTCAACATGGCTTACAATCGGTTTTGCTTGGGCATGCGCATTGCAAGCCTATTTGGTTTGGTCCCGCCTTTTTCTCCATATATGGTCATTTGAGCTTGTGGACGGCCGTGGACCATCCACCTACAGCTACTGAGCTATTCCGCCGAGTACACATTCTTGACGTATTTTATACCTTATATAAGCAATCTTCGTAGTTTCACAAAATTTAACGACACAAACAGAACTCTCCAAATTATTCAATCGTTTCGCGTTGCAACGCTTTATAATTTTTAGGTTTTAAAATCGTCAAAAGATGCATATAATGGCTATATTAGAGCATGGTTAATGTTCAGTATTACTGTTTCCTCACAAATATCATAACTAAAACGAAAACTTACGAATCTGAAACAACTTTTTTCAATTTTGTCAATTTACCAAAGCGTGAAAAGATCCCTTTAAATAGCAAGATCTTTGGAATCCCAATTTCACGGTGATAAGAAAATGAACGAAAACATTCAGGTACGTTTAAACGTACATGCTGCTTTTTTTTAAAGACAAGTCATTGTCGTACGTGCCAATTCATAACTGCGAAACGTTTGTGAATGCAAAGTTGATTAATATCATTTGAACTGATGACCTAGGTTTTTACTCTCACTTAGTGTTATATGTATCTGAGATTTCGTGAATACAAACGTTGTCATAAGCTGTCTTTACATGATGTAGATTGAATTATTATTCATATATATATTCCATTAATTTAGTTGCTGGATTTTTAGTCACATCGACACAGTGTAGGTCATATAGCGACTTTATGGGAACAAATAATAAATGTTGATAATGTTCTACTGTTAGGACGGACATATACGAGATTGTTTTGATTATTTGGAAAACATTAACGCAACTTAATTAGCTGCTGTGAAAGGACAACCACAAACATTACATTTTCGTGTGTAAGGATAAAGTTCAAAACTGGCATGAAAAGCGCGGGCGAATTGTCATATACAAACTTTGTAGCGCAGAAAACATTGAGATGCTTACTTTGACAGCAAAAAAATGTAGCGCGTGGTAATTAAATTGTGTCGCCCATATCGCGAACGCAGTTGATTTCATAAAACGATAGGACATACATGCGCTGTATCGGTTAAGTGTAGATAGTTAGCCGATATTTCGTCGCTGTATACACCTGCCATGAGGACTGCGTGTTATCAGGTGCTAATTCCGCAATAAAATCAAAGCGCTGAAGGCACTGAAAATGTTCGCTATTGCATAATTTAACACGCAATTCAATTTTGAAAATCAATCGCAAGTTTCAAATGAACACACGCCATTCAACTTTATAAAGTGTGTGTCATAGCGCACGGGTCGAGTTTTGTGTGCACTTTTTATCATCCTTATTATTTCATAGAAATAACTAAGACAAAATAAAAACATCATGCTTTTTGGAAGGTTTGAAAGCATAGAAAGTATGATGAAAATGGTAATGAGAACTTAATATAAGAAAATTTGCAGTCACCATCATATTAAAGGAATATTTTTCTAATATCAAATGACTATCTCACCAAAAATATAAATTCATAATGAAAGTTCCGTGTACAAAACTTTTGATTTTTGACACCATATACAAATTCAAAATATAAAATAATCTTCGTATCTTGTATATGGAGGAATAAAAGTATATAAACATTGCAGTTTATGCTTTACTTGTTACCCGAGCAGTTTACACGGTGTCAACAACGCTAACATTAACATAGGTATAGAGCACTAATGCGCTTTAGGCGTAGCTGTTTCAGTTTTCATCTTAGTGACTTTTACATAACGCCAACAGACACGCATGAATATTTTCGAATATTTAATAAGCTGATTTGAGATACAACCTCTGAATTTTTGCTACATCACTGCGTATGAGCTCAATTCAAAGGATGTAGCACTGTTCAGTGTAAGGAATTCCGGACTTCTCTCTGTATGCTCAAACGACACAAATTGTGGCCCTGTTACAATTACGCGTTACAATCCATCTCGCAGAATTTCACTTTCGCCTCCAAGATGAGAAAACAATCATTAGTGAAATAGTATAGTGTCACGATAAGAGAAAATCGTTTAATTATCATACCACAATGTTTGCCGTACTTGGTCAGCACGTCTGGAAATCATTCCTTAATGTGTGGATAGGCTGCCATTATTAACAAGTTTGCTATTTTGAATTCAATTTTGTATCAAAAAGCATTGTTCTTAAATGTGGCATTTTCAACTCGCAATGAGATTTGTAATGACCCTCGTCATGCGAAAATGGGTCTTATTCCATATGCGTCCACCATATAAATAGCCCACTCAGCTATCCCTCCTTCTGGTAAGGAGAAACATAGCATATTGAGTGATTTTAAAGCGAACAGCATCGCCTATGGCCTGACTGCGCAAAAGCACATGTTGGGTTTAACAAACGCTTGCCGAAACACATAAGACCCATTTTCGCATGACGGCGCTATTGACGTGTGATTTAAATGTGCCGAAAGAAAACTGCGTTTAAATCAAATATAAACATATGATATATTTCGATAGTGAAGAAAGATACTCATAACAAGGCATATGAGGACACATATGAAGTGCTCTCCAGTAGTATATTTTTTATTTACTCACACTAATGTGTGGTTTGACAATGCTAACACACATTTCATGCGGTGAAAATGAAGCTTACAAGTGAAAAACACAACACAATATTTTAACTTTTGTTTAATTGTATTTAATTATTTAGAAAAGTAAATTGCTAATTTTTTATTTCAAAGTCAGCGTATACGCCGACTACATTTTTAAAAGACATTTATTGTTATAAATATATTTAATATAATATATTTAGTTGTTTTCGGTTTTAGCGATTATAAAGCATTTTCGAGGTTGCCTATAGTATGCCTGTAGTAATTGATGAACTCATATCCAACTGTCTATGTATTGAGAACTGTGAATATAAACAAGCTAAACCTTTTACTTACCTTCTACTTTTGCGTTGCTAGCACCCGTAAATACAAAAGATCGCCGCTATCTGTTGAGAACCAAAGAACGCTTTCCAGAAATACCCGATGTAGTAGCATGAACGAGGTTATGAAACAGGTCATTCGTATTATTTTATAAATTGTTTGTTATATTCGGGTTAAGCGATTATGAAACATTTTTTTTTGTTTTTGTCTATCGTATCGCTGAAGTTATTGTTGAACTTATGTTCAACGTTTTATAAATTGAGAAAATAAATAAGCGTCAACTTTTTCCCGAATCTCTCAATTTACGACCTGTACCACGTCATTGAGTTGTATGTGAGAGCGTAACCTATTGCGTTGTTATAACCCGTAAACTTTCCTTTGTTTATCGACAGGCGCATCTAATAATAGCCTCATATCATGAATGCCAAAACACCCGCGAAAAAATAACCACGTGACCAAATAGGACGCTAAAACGCAAATACCATGCGACTACGACTTTTATTATGTAAGAACGCTCCGCAATTCCTTTGAAGCCGGAGCCTTGTGATTGCTATTACGTAAAGAATTGACCTCTAACTGAAGTAAGCAAAGGAAACGCAGCACCCAATTGACCCATTCCTTCTATGTGCGAAGGCAGATTGTATTTTAATAATGTATGGTTTGCCTATTATAACACATTATAATGCGGTAAATATGCGACTAACAAGTAAAAAACACTATAATTAAACTTTTGTTTTGAATTAAGTTATTTAGAAACCAAAATTCCAAACCTTATTTCAAAACAGCAAGACTACATTTTTAGAGAATATTCTTGTTATATTTAAATGTTTTTTAACAGTTTCAGCGATAATGAAACTTTTTTTTATGTTGTCTATCGTATCTCTGTAATAATTGTTGAACTCGTGGTCAACGTATTATTAATTGAGACCTGTGAATATAAACAAGCGTAACCTTATACTAGTGCGTTATTCTCACCCGGACTCCCCTTTGTTTATCGCCAGCCGCAGAGTTATGAATGAGATGAGCGAAAATACTACGTCACGCAGACGCAGCAGAAAGTGGACTATTTAAATCATTCATAAACAATCTCCTCCGCGACACGTACAATACGATCATTGTTTTTTTTATTCTTTTCTATAAAACACCATTCGAAACTATTGCATTTAACACGATATTAATATAATGTTCCCATTTGTGAATAAACATAATTGGAGAACTCAAACCTCTTGCATAAATTAAACAACTCTTTCGTGCGCGTAGTAAGCGGGAATTGGGTTAATCATACCTAGGCCGTACCGACCTGATTTTCACACTAAGCACTTTAGACGGTCGCTAAAGCGACCATCTAAAAACGTTGCCATGGATGGAACGCGCTCATCGAGTTATTTTGTTTGCGAATTCAGAATCTGGATGCAAAGTGGTTAAATGCGGAAACGGACTATATTCTTCGTTATACGTATATTATGTTACCTATTGCAGAAGGCAATCGGCCCAAAAAGCATCGGAATGTTGATTCCACCAAAAACTGATTGCGAGAAATTCCTACACACTCTTCAATAACACCTTATTAACATTTGCTGTAGTGAATACACCTAATAATGCATTATATGATTTTTTTCGGAAAAAATCTTTAATCTTGATCGCAACATCTGATCATTGCTATGCTGCATTATATTTCCCACAACAGCTAAATACGGGAGTTTAAAACGAAGGAAAGGTAAGATCTAAATATACAACGTTAAGTGGTATTCTTTTAAAGCCAAACATTAATTTTCTTATTTAACGTGGGCTATGTCTTTGCTGTGACCATACGGCGATTGTGCAAACAGTGTTGTATGGCTATTGAATGCTTTGAATCGTGTGTATTCTAACAAACCGATGCTGCTTATAAAAAAGTTTTTTATTCAAACTGAAATGTGGTTTTTTGTTTGGATAGTGTTATGAAAGGTCGCGTGTATTTTTCGTTAATAAAACATGGTATTAAACATATGTGTGAACACATATGTTCATAAAACATAGCCAATTGCGACTGGTAACAGCTACGTCGCTTTTTATTGTTACGAGTTTACATAAGTGTCCATATAAGCTTTTGTTCGTTATTTTAACGACTACAAGATCAACAAATACGGGTCCATCCTGTCTCAATATTTCCTATGTCGCATTTATGCCACCGTTATTTATAGACAAACCATTCATTTTCATTAAAAAAATATCATTACAAGGGTGCAGAGTCGCCTGACTTTGTGGAAACCGGTAGGTGGTGCTGTTTTCGAATAACTGTTTAAAACATTTTTTCTTAAGAATTTCAACTAGTGCATAAAAGACAGATTTTTATGCTGCTTGTGGCAATATGTAATACATCAGAATTACTTTATTTAATAAACATGTGTTCTTGTAAAAATAATCTAAGTGTACTGCATTCATTTATACGGTAATGCCTCACGCAACGGTTAATTTTGCCACCGATTTCATACGTTATCAAGGATTTGTTCTTCTACCTTAAGATATCGGCACACACTACAAGAAAAGCTGTCTTTTATTCACTAAAGATTTTTGCAAATGAATTTCAATAACTTGAGATATTTGCTAAAACTATTTTCTTAACGGTGAGTTTACATTCTGTCCAGCCCGTGTGTAAACCCCTCAAAACCCCGTTGATTATGCACCCTGATTACATTGTGAGATCAAGGCGAGTCATTACCAGTAATTGTATCATTGAAACATCGTCGTTTAAACGAGAATCAGTTGATAGTTAATCATGCATCTATCGGCATTAATATTCAATGCAAACTCATGCTGTTTACATAAGATATCACCTGGCAGGTGTACTTAGGTTAAAGCGTGTTAAATAAATTATCTTGAAATATTAAAAAAAGTATGTAGCGGCTTATATTGATATATTTAACAATATTTGAATGATACAATTAACACCATATTGAGTCTAAATAAAAGTACAAATTTGACATTTGGCAAAATTAATTTTTAATATACATATTCATTAGGTCAAATGAACAAGAACATGTGCATAGACAGCGCAATCTTGATAATAAATAAATGCTTTTATATAATCTGTTTTTTAATAAATTATCTGCTGATATAGGTCCGACATGTACACCTTCGTGTTATGACATACCTGTATGTACATTATTCCTGCAGAATAACGTAGCAAAGTTCGCCACTGTTCAATACGTAATAGATTCGCTGATGAAGTATCTATTGGAATAACCGACCGAAACATGGCCGAATAAATGAAAGTATGTTTCTCAGTATGCCAGGTTACTGTGTTATGTGTTACTGTGTTATGTACACAAATACTATGTTTTATATAATATGTATCTACTTGGCAGTTTAAAATATGAAATAGTAAAAACGATAATGACTTATTGGTATTTACAGTATACAATACAGCGCGAAATATGTAAACTATCGCGATGCCACCAATAACGTGTATCTCCTAAAGCAAAAGTTATTTAACTTTACATTAATATGGATTTTCCTACGGATTTTTTCCCGATGAAGTTTTATCATATATTATATTGATGGTAATATGGACGAAACATTAAATTCGATGTGTTTGACAATGAAAGAAATTGTAATCGTGTTCTCGATTTGCATTAAACTCTATCACTCTGCTTCAATTACAAAAAGTATTCCCTGAGGGATCTTCAAGTTGCGACAACGTTGGTTACGAATCATGCGTTCGCTCAACGGAAGTACGCACGGAGGCGGACTCTCTTTGTTATTTGTGCGATGATCTGACTCGATACGGAGACCCTTGTGACCCCGCGGACACCAGACAGGGCTGTGTATTGTACTGCATGGGTAATAGTCCGTCATTGTATATATTTATCTTAATGATTTATGGCGAATCTATGACAATTGCATGTGCACATTAGTGTGTGGAAGGACTTTAGTTTTTGACATTTCAATTTCCTGATTAATGTTAGTGTTAAAAATGTTTTTCGCCTTAAGGTGAATTTTCATGAGCAGTCTTAGAATTTGACATAAGTGAAATTATTATTTCTGTCATATAGACAAGACAGTGGAGACAAACGAGCAAATATGGATCAAGTTGCAAGAATCTCAGAACCGAACATGGCAGCGTCTCATCGCGGAATAGGAAAACACCATATCTCTGTTACGGACAAGTAAGCGTATAATATTCATAAATATGAAAGCAGAGCACATCGGACCAGAACCATTTATATCAGAAATCAAATATAGCTCAAGATAAACTGTTTTATTTGTGGTAAATGGACACTCACTTTTACATTTGGTTGGTTTTAATGCGGTTTTGTTTGAATGGATGATTTTAGGCGTAACTTATGTAATTTTTTACCCTTCCGATTTGTTTGTAAATGTACATTCAAGTAATTTTGCTTTTCTGCGCCTTTTCCGAGTTCTGAACGTATTGTTTTATTGTTCGGGACATTTAAAATACAAAATACGGATATCTACAAAGTAAAGCTCTACCTTACATACGTCATTACTCTCATAATTTTTGGGGGTTAGCTATAAAACCTTCATATCCCATATTTTCTTAATTTACTTAGTCTTCTCATAGATTTCGCTTTGATTTAATATTTTTACCTATTTTGTGTTCATGTCATGACGTGTTACAGATGAAACTGAACAGGCGAGGAAACTCGAAGAAGCCAACGAAATAATCAAAAAGTATATTGGACTCTTCGTAGAAACACTTTTGGCGCTTTGTTTGACACTGTCAATTGTACTTTTTGTTCACTGCAGGAAGAATAACTACAAGTAAGTTGATTAAACAAATCCTAAATACGCAGGCACATGAAGTTAATAGAAAGAGCTTATCCCTTGACGTTTTGTGATATCACTTTGCTTGTTATTGATCAAACTTACTAATATGAGTATCGTTAAGCCTTCGTTATTTATATTTCTGACAATATGCAATTATTTAATTTTGTATCTCCACTTTTTATATCAGTGGAACATTCTGACTCAAATTTAACCGATTCGACTGCATACTCGACAACATTGTCTGAATCAGAAGAACTAAATTACAAACAAGATCCAAATAGAGGTGGTTCAGCAGAGTTAACAAACTCGGAATCTCATGTTATAATGGAGGAGAAACATTCAGTAAAATGTAGCGATAGTCGACTAAGCAATGTTCCTCCACAGCAGGATGATAACGGAGTGAAGTGTACAGGATCCAGCTTAATATAGAATAAAAAATAAATAAAGGGAAGAGCTCCAAATAATAAAGGGGACTAATACGACGGTGGTCAAGTTCTGTGGTTAAACAATTTAAAAGTACATTAAGGAAGTCTGGCAAATTAAGCAATGTAGTGTTTTTTGTGAGTGTGTATGAGCTTAGTGTTCAATTTAAATAAAACGGACTTGATTACAGTTTTTGGCATTTCTGGATCTCGCATTGAATGCTTAAACTCGATACAATGAAGGGAATAAACCAGCGTAATCTAATACAATGAATTTGTGCTTTATTTTGAATAAACTTAAAAATACTCATCCGCATTTAATCCGGATCCCTAAAAATCAAAAGTCGAATGCTTAGACATCTTGACCATTGTGGCAGTTGCATTATGAGTATTTCAGCTTTACATGTTGTAAAAAAATTGACCGAAAGGAACAGATACACTCCACATTATTTAATCGATGGCGTTTATAACGATGTATACCTTTGCACGAAGAGTATTTAAGCTTTACGTGTTTTCACAAATTTTAACGAAAGAACAGAAACACTCAACATCATTCAATCGATGGCGTTTATAACGATGTTTACCTTTATTAAACGATAATTTCTTATAAACGAGCATGTATTTTCAGTACATGTCATATTGAAAATGTCATTTTGCTAAATCTTGTACACTGTTGCTGCTTTTTAACTTTCAAAATTAGTGACAACAAGTTGCAAAATCGTCAACTCAGCAAATGTGTGGATAAGTCCCTTTTTGATCGCATGAACGTGGTGTACGATATTTCATATAAACAAAAAAGTATTACAGGTTTATGTTAAGTTGCTGCATAATCTTTGTGCATTAGAAGCTGACCAATCGAAAATTTACACGGTATCGAGATTCTTTTAAATTTACATTAGTCATGCAAGATGGAATGCAAACGTAAGGAAACATGGCCACACCAAAATGAATATTATCTACGTAACTTGACCTGGTAATCAAGTATGCAAAAATAGCGAAGAGGCTAAGTTGCGTTTACCGTCAAAGGCTGATTGAGGTCATGCAGTAAAGCATGTGTACACGCTCGGAATGGTATAATGACATTTAGATGCTTCTGTAAAACAAAGGTGACAATTACTTTAAACATGAATCTTGCCATGTTGAAACTAAAATATGTTTCCTAATTAGTTTGTGACTTGATTTTTATTCAATAAACTTGTTCACTTATTTCGTATTTAAATTTTTATTAAATATATAAACTAGCAAAATATAATCATTTTTATAGTTAAATACTTTTTATATTACCTATTAACACGCATGACTTATTATTAAACACCGAATAATACGCACTATGTTTGAAAAACTAATATTATTGACGCAACACAAACATTATTTGCCCGTTTTCGAATGAAGTTTTTTTGCTCGTTACGCATTTATCCTTTTTTTAAAGACCTGATATACATGTATATATTTTTTTACATTTCCTTCGTAAGGTTTATTATTTCGCTTGTTCAACATAATGTATACGTTCTATTTTGATGTTTTTTTATAAATAAATATTTGTTTTAATGTTTTTTTAATCAAGAAGGGCAAGTCAGCGTCCCTTTAAATGTACACCGCCTTGTGTAAGTGATATTCTTACATGCAAAAGACTAAACGCATGTTGAAGTACCAAACAGATACCTTTCATATTTTAATCAGAGACGTTGAACCAAAATAATGTTAGGGAAGACAGACAGACAGACAGACAGACAGACAGACAGACAGACAGACAGACAGACAGACAGACAGACAGACAGACGGACGACGGACGGACGGACGGTCAGACGGACGGACAGACAGACAGACAGACAGACGGACGGACGGACGGACGGACGGACGGACGGACGGACGGACGACAGACAGACAGACAGACAGACAGACAGACAGACAGACAGACAGACAGACAGACAGACAGACAGACAGACAGACAGACAGACAGACAGACAGACAGACAGACAGACAGACAGACAGACAGACAGACAGACAGACAGACAGACAGACAGACAGACAGACAGACAGACAGACAGACAGACAGACAGACAGACAGACAGACAGACAGACAGACAGACAGACAGACAGACAGACAGACAGACAGACAGACAGACAGACAGACAGACAGACAGACAGACAGACAGACAGACAGACAGACAGACAGACAGACAGGCAGGCAGGCAGGCAGGCAGGCAGGCAGGCAGGCAGGCAGGCAGGCAGGCAGGCAGGCAGGCAGGCAGGCAGGCAGGCAGGCAGGCAGGCAGACAGACAGACAGACAGACAGACAGACAGACAGACAGACGGACAGACTGGATATTTTATTCCCACAAACATAAAAAACAGTTAAAATGTTCCATACGTATACAAAATCAAAGCGCTGAAGGCACTGAAGTTGTTCGCTGTTGTCGTCCTTGATTAGCTTGTGCGCATTGCACAGGCTAATCAGTGTGCGCAGGCTACTCTTATTTGACGTGCTTTAAGCCCCGTTTTCCCTGAATGCAGCCAATATGTACAGATTTCAATGATACACACTAGACTGGCCAATGTCGACTTACAAGCTGGTATATAAACTCACTGCTTGAGGGTATATACACTCACTGCTAGAGCAGAATCATTTTTCGTCTGCTGCAGACAGGCAGCGGTAATCGTCCCTTGCAGAGTGAGTTGTGGTTCTTACCGTTCTTAAGGCTTCTAAGCACATACTTGTTTGCAAAATATGCTCTGTAAATTAAGCTGGCCGCTAACGCGACCAACTAAAAAACATTAACATAATTTATCATCATAGCTAGTAAAGATAAGTGATGTGAAGATATATATTTTCTTTAACTAGGTAATCATGAATACAAAAATGGTTGCGGAGGATTATTTCAATCGAATCATATAGGAATAATGTTGGATTTCACAAAACGCATGACGATAATGTCCTGGATTACCTTCGCGTCAAATATACTATAAGGACTGTGTACCAATTGAATCTTACATACGATTGTCTTGACGTCTATCACATTTACGTTATTAAAAGTGGATATGCGATCGTTAAATTCATTTGTATTAGAAACATAAAATTGGAAACATATCAAAACAAATAATCTTTAATTACTTCAACTGTAAAGCGCGCAAAGAAAACCTAAACACATTTTATTTTATTTAACTTTAAGGCAATATCAGCGTCGGCAACGTCAGTCTTGTTCTCGATTTGTTTATCAAACGAGGCAACTCTTACATAACTCGATAACGGGAAGATAAAACGGGTCTATTGCATTGATTCATTGAATTTCTTGTAATTTATTAAACAGCCATCGTACAAACGTTAACATGGAGCTGTAGTGTTTAACCCTATGTGGTGTTTTGATTGTGAATTGAGGCACAGGTTCAGGATAAAACAAACAACTCGTATTATATTGTTTTGTTTATTACTTGCAAAGAAAATTTTCAAACGGGCACATGACTGAATAATTATGTAATTGTTATGCATATGTAGTAAACTATTGTCAGCTCCCATTAATTCTTGATGCTTTTAACTGTTTCTGTCAGCCATCTGGTGTTAACGTTAGATACTTTATGAGAAAAAATACATTTGAAACAAAATATTGTAAAAAAGTAAAATTACTTGGTAATTTGCAACTATTGAAATAAAGTGTGTGCCTAACATAATTCGGGTGCTTACAGACTTTGAACATATATTCATATATAAAGCATTGCCTAAATATAAGTAGTCCTAGCCGAAATCCACAATTTATTGCATAAACATATTATACAATGTCAAAGCACGATACATATGTCGACATAGAAAAGTACAAAGTCTACAGAACATACAACAAAGTATTTAGCATCACATTGCTAACTAAAATGAAAAAATGAAGCATTATACATTTAGTATTTGTAAACAACAAGTGAAATTGATTCATACAGTGACATACTAGTAAAAAGTATATAAAGAGTGTCTTTATAATGATTCATTGTATATTCTTAATTTCTCGGCATAATATATACATTTGGATCTATTATATAAGCTGGTACTACATGTCGGAGCAATTCGAATTTATTTAGGGTAGGCCAGTGACAGTAATACGGTTTAAAATATTTCATTCTGAGCTCCTTATACATTGGGCAAACAAGTAACAAATGGTATATGTTTTAATTTGGTTATGTTACAGGATCGACAGGTCCGTTCATTCACGGGCATGTTCGTGTATCTTCCGGTTTCAAAAACAAGTTTATGCGAAGATGTTCTGAATCTTGCAAGAGCAAATCAATATTTCTTTAATTTCATGATTTTTTTTTGGCAAATATGAGTCTTATTCGAGTTCTTGTTTAGCAAAAAAAAATTGTTGTTCCATTTAGATGATGAATTTTCGTTGAAATGCCAGGTTTGATGATAACTATCGATAAGAGGCATTTAAACAATTTCAAGAGTGTTTAAGGTAGCGCACCTCTAATGATTTCCCGCGATTTCTTCGAAGGTTGAAGAGCCTACTATTAGGTGCCGTAGCCTAGTGGTTAAGGCGATAGACTAGAAATCTTTTGGGATATTCCCGCGCAGGTTCGAATCCTGCCGACGACGTATACTTTTTTGCGACGCGTTTTATTTATTTTCTAACGTAATTTGATTTAATATGGCATATAAGTTATATTTATTGTTAAATATGTTGCAATTTTTATGCACATTCTTCAATTATTAAAATTAAAACAACGTTATGGCGAAATTGGGTGATTTACTGTTGAAAATACGAACCATGCATGTTGCATTTTTATTTTTATTTCAAAAAGTAAACGGTAAATCTGTCTATTTCTTGGTATTTTTGCTGTATATAGTGTTTCTATAAAAACTAAGTTTAAAATATGACTTAAATGATACTATTTTGAATTTTATGACACTTTGTTTTTAACCGACCCAATTTTTACTTGGCTGAAATCACTTTCATTTCATGGCGCTGTTCCATAGATAAAAATTTGTAAAAAATAAATGTCTGTAAAAGAATACTTATTTCATCTTGTTTAAACTTTAAACACCTTTACAGCATCTGTACACACCAACTGCATGCCCATATTTGGAAATTTGAATGAATTATGGAACTTTTATATACCCCAGGGGTGAAAATAAACTGGACAAAAGCCGAGCGTGGGGGTGGTTTTGAAAAAATCGGTATATTTTTTTTTAAAGCATGGAAAGCCTACCTACAAATTTGCATGTAGTTTAGTGAAATGATGCTGATTAAGAAAATAATTAATTAGATTATATTTGGATATGTGCCCATTAGAGGTGCGCTACCTTAAATCTAAATTTTCTGTATTCGAAATTTCACCAAAACATTCTTTACGAGACACTCCCTTATATTTGATGCGCAATTATTTTGTCATTAATTCTGTCCCTCAGCGTATCTCTCTTTCGCATTTTGTACACCTTTTTAACAATGTGATCGTTATCTAAATGGATCAGTTTATACCAAATTTTAGCGCATGGCGACATACATGAAAAGAGATTCTACCGAGTTTTCCGTACAGTGCGGATGAGTTTAAGGATTTTTGAACTCCAAGAGGTGATCTCAAAATTTAATTTGTATTAATTTTTAATGTCTTTTGCTTGATGGAAGCCCCATATTTCAGAACAAAACTTCAGGCTTTGGGGTAACAATTTAATTCTTTGCTGGGCTTGTAAATCAATTGGATCAAATATCTGAAATAATTTACTTAATGAAAATGATTCGTGTTGTGCGATCAATTGTTGGGATCTGTTTAAGTTACCATTTTTGAACAAGTGTATGCCTAGGTATATTAATAAACTTACATTTTCAACTAAGTTATTGTAAACATACAGCTCAAACTTTGTAGCACATACTCTTTTAAAATAGTAGCTTTTGTTTTTGAGACATTAATTTTCAACCCCCATGCATCGCCATAATTTTCTACATCTTTTAACATAATTTTAAGTGTTTCTGGTGATTTGGCGAACAATACCATATCATCTGCATATAGTAACAGAAAAATCTTTCAGAGTATCAATACATACAATTCCTGGAAGGTTGTGGGAAACATTATGTATAATATTATTTATAAAAACATGGCTTACATTGGCGAGCTGCGATCCTTCTAAAAAGAGATGATTTGTAGATATGAATTTCTATATATGTCATTTTTCCAAATATTCAAATCGTAACGATACAGTAGAAAAAATAATTGTTAATTTCTATTCCGTTAATTCAACTAAACTTAATAATTAACACGTTTAAACAAGCATTTTGTACATACCGGTTGTCATCAAATTCAGACTAATAATTTCAATGAAATAGTAGCAAATATTATTAATTTCTCGAAAAAAAATCTTCATATTTAACCAACGTTTATTTTTAATAATTATTCATTAAGTGTTTGTTGTTTGACCTTGCCAGACGGAAAAAAAGATTGAAAAATGTACCCAGAGAAAAGACTCAAAACATATTGTAAAGGATCAGATTTGAACTGTTTTCGTTATTGATAGGAATTACAGTATTGCTACGTAATGCATCTGCATGCAAATACCTGTCAAATTATATGTTTTAAACAGAATTAGACAAGTAAAACAAAAGCATTGGAAAGTATTTCGATGCAGTTTATAAATAAAAACAAGAACAAATAATACCGTTTAAAAGATGTTAACGCATACTAGATAATCTAAAATGATAAGATAATTACCGTAATTACTCTAAGTGTTCGGACACATATAAAATAACTATTTGTTTAGTGTCAATTTAGATACGAACAATATTTAAAAAAATACAGGTGTCCGAAAATTTAGAGACACTCTAAATATATTGAATTGACGATCAGATACGGGTGTGCAATTTGTATATCATCTATGGTATTAATGAGTTATATCACGTGCTTTTAAAATACCATGCCGTATAGTGAAAATTACTTTTATATACATTTACACCTTAAATAATTGCGCATGCTTTATTTGTGTTCTGCAATTTACTTCAAGTCTCCTTTTTGACCAACGGGTTGAAAGATGATCTAGTATGAACCTGTAATATATGCAACCAACAAAATCTGCAAACTATAAATTATGTGTTTGTAAGCTAGTCGTTGTCTAACACCTGGATTGTTTGTATATAAAATGAATTCATTACGTTTTGTAGCGATGAGTTTTTGTCACACGTATCTTTCTGGGATAAACCAATTGTTTATTACTAGTAAACATGCTAGTTTGAGTCAATTAAGCCATTGTAATCGTGCATCGCTCTTAGGCATTCACCTTAATCCGGTCATACAAAAATATGATGGAATTGAGACCAGATATCGACAACACGGGGAAACTATATAGCGCTGTAAAATGAACTGTCCGAAAATACAGTCATAAATTATTGTCGAAAATCTCGTATTTCCGAAAATTTGGGCAAAAAAAAGGGGGGTCCGAGAAATTAGAGTAATTACTGCACATTAATTAATATTACAGAGCAATTATCTTATTAACTTTGTAAAAGAAACCATGACACAAAGTACAATGTAAATAATCTGAAGAGAAACTGTTTACACTTAGAAAACGTTCTGACAAATATATCACATAGGTAAAGCACAGGTATATATATATATATATATATATATATATATATACATATATAATAATTATGTAGACTTACCAATTTTCCAATAAAAATATCGCATAAATAATTGTTCGATTGTACATGATAGCATCAAAGTTCTAAATTATTTATGTTTAGCATTGTCAGTTAAAGTGCACTTTTATACAAAATAATAGCCTACCTCTCATAAGATTGAGCTTTGGCAGACGGGGTTATAGAATCTAGTTTTTCATTAATCTTTTGCAGTACAGTGTCGAAGTGTTCCATGCGATTTTTAATCGTTTGTACATCATTGGCCATTTCGACAAAGTTTGGAACGAACGATTTCAATTTTGATATACCAAGTTCTTGCAGAATCCTTGTTATGGGAGTAACATAAACTACGCCATCAGATGCTCTCCCTCCGACGATTATGCCAATACATGCCAGTTGTCCGTCGCCGTCTTTTACAAAAACCGGTGCACCGGAATCACCAATGTTGGCAAATAAATGCCCCGACTGCGACTGAACTCGTACTTGATTGCAAATTGTAAATGTATATTCGGCAACCTGTAGGACGTCTCGAACGCAGCTAGGATGCCCCAAGTTGATAAGTTTACCTTCGGTAAAATCCGAACAACTTCCGAATTTGTAGCATTTGTCATTGTGCACGTTTATCGCTATCGTCCTTCCAGATTCAAAAGATTTGTCTACAATAGAATCATGCATATATTTGCTATGTTCGCGCGCATATGTGTATTTGAATATATTTTGATAGTTAATACAGATGAAACAAAAGTTTCGTTATCAAGAAATTATTATAAAGTTAGTAATCATCTAAATAGACTCATTCAAATCAGGAAGGGTACCTGGCATATTGCTTATTCTTGGTTGTGGGAATTTGCCGTCTTGTGGAAATCGGGTTGATATTTGGAAAAGAGCGATGTCAAGTCCTGATTCTGAATCAGAGCCTTCTTTGGTAATGACTTCTCGAAATATTCCAATCTTGTGAGGATGTTCGGGTTGGTAAACATCACAGTCAATTGAATCTAAAACTATGCGTCCATTTCTTTCCCGACAATGCATCATTTCTTCAGCTGATAGTAGAACATGTGCACAGGATACACCACAAAGACCATACGAATGGTGTTCAACAAACAGACCAAGAGTGCCATTCAGTGAACGCTGAATTTTACATCCCATTCTAACATGTTCATGGAACTCGTCAGCTTTTCTTGCATATGGGACAAACACTCCTTCCCGAATGACAACTTTTATACCGTCATACGATGTGTCGAAAGGTTCTTCGTCGATTGGAATATATCCCTTTGCATGTACATATAACGCCAGTCGCGGCTCGTAATTTAACGCATTGGTTGCACCAACTGGTTCTTTATCTAAGATGTAACTACACCCTTCTATGATACTGAGATATCTATGTTTTTCCATCAACTTTTTTGCATTATTACGAACACATGTCCTTAGTGTTTCTACTTCAATCTCTGTCATCTGTATGACGTTATTGATTGTTTTTCCAACATTGCTAAACTTCAAATTTTTTATGATATAGTTGATACCTAAGTCATCAAGGTTTTTTATTATGGCATCTGTTTCATTTTCAACAGTTACAACGAACACTACACTCGAAGTATCGTTTGATTTATGAGCAGGAAAAACGTCTCGCACATGATCAAAGGTGAGAATGCTTTTGCAAGTATCATTATACTTTCTGCTACATTCGCCAAGTATGCGGGATCCAAGAGAAAATAGTTTGTCATCTGGAAAAATAATATCTGTGTATATATATTTCCAATCTAAACTCTACTACCAAAATAACATCCGTAACATTCATCTACTTGGTTTACTCAGGACATGATTAATGAGATTACAGTTTTGAGGCAGGAATCACAGCCAAGGATCGCGAAATGACATTTGCTTACGGCTGACCTGAAGAAGCCACTAAATATTAACTGAGACATCATTATTACCTATCTGAAGGCAAATCATAGAAATAGATACCAGCTTTAAGAAAGTGTTACCAATTAAACTCACGTCATCATAGGAAAAACGTTCTACTGTGGAAAGCAATAAGCAGAAATTCAAAAAGTACAACTCCTACAAGTGTACTTAGAAATTTGTAAGCGATATGTTTTGGGTACTAAGTGCTTCCATGACAGTGAAAGTTGGGCACAGAGAATATTCGGCGCGACGAGCATTACTAAGCCTCCATATGATTCATTATCATGGGAACCAAAAGACCGTTCTGTCATTGCAGGTGACGAAGTACACTACTAAGCATACTGTTTAAAGAATACAACTTGGCCAGACTTGTCGGCTGACCATATAATTGTTGGAAGCAGGGGCAGAGTGCCCGATTAAAATGAGTCTACCTGATTATGAAGATTGTCGCAGCGTGTGGCACATTCGATCACATTTCTAAACACTCAACACATGCAAAATTTAATGGACCAACATATAAATGATGCAAAAGAGCATATGCTGGTGTGTGCGTTAATAAAGTGTTATCATTCTAGGAAACTACTGTTGTAGTGCGCGCGACACAATTTAAAAATGTTTTTTTCTTTCCCAAATGGCCATAACTTGTAATGGCGAGACAAAAAACACGAACCACAATATAACGGGCGCAAATTCATATGCTTGTTTAGACGGTATTGCCAGCAGTAAATATACAATTTAGCGATGTCACCGCCAGAAATGGTCCCAGGAAATAACACATTTTGCGGTCGATCACTGTTATCCACAACGAGTGTCGTTGCGAAACACCGCAACGATATAGATATAAAATTGAAGCTTCATCTGTTTCGAATACAGAGAAATCATTATAACAAATTCTCCACATTGCGATACACTTTTTTTGTAATTAACATGTATAGCAACGCGATACTTGAAAAACAAATAAATATTTTAATTCACTGAAGTAAATGTATCGTTGATCTAGTAATGGTCGAAAATATTGTTAAGACGAATGTTTAATATACATTATATTTACATTTGTTAGTAAATATGTTCTAACTTCGATGCATAGGTAAATTGACATAACGTTATTTGAAAGTAATATAATTATATTTTATTATATTGATATTTACAATTATCGCTCCAGAATGATTTATTTGTTTTTATGGAAATTGAAATAAGATACGCAAACTTTTACAGTTCTACAACGTATAACCACTTGGTCAGGATAAGCGGCATATGTAGTACCGCTCGTTACAAAAATCAGAAGCGGCAATTCTACATGCTACAATTTGGGGGTGCGTGTTAAATTTCACATGTCTGTAAAGTTTCTTCACTCCGTGTAACGTACGATCCAAGATTTTGGAATATATTGTTTTGACGCAGACAGTGTCATAACTACGGTTTCTTAAAAAATTACGAACCAAAAATTTGAAAAAGTGCACATTCTGATTATATTTTTGTAAATTTGCATAACTCTAGCCGCAATATATTTTGAGATAAACGTGACACAAACATAGCCTTATGGACAAGATCATGGACCAAAGATCGGACGGACAAGGCGAAATCTACATGCCCCACCCTCTGAATGTGGGGAGATATACAGTCAATTGAAAACATAGGTGGGCTAAAGTCATATCCAACCTCATACTTGATCCCGAATTTATCATCAAACAGACCAGTGCAAATAAACACAACCCTCGAAGCATCACATTTAAAAAAAGAGCATCGAAGGCGAATATGCATTCAATGCATTTGTAATTAAATTACTTAAATGTATACTTTCACCAGAGTAACATATTTACAACTTTTGAGGCACGATGAAGTAAATACAAAGGCCAACTTAATCCCTCCTTGTTAACAAAACTTCATAATCTAGTTAAAATTGTGAAATTTCAATTTCAGAAAGAACCCGTTATTTTATTTTACCCGTAAAACAAATATAATTTATTTACGAATATGTTAAAAGCTGTAAGTAGGAAAATATAATATATACCTGAATGTGTACACTCATTAAAAATGTTACCTTGCATACTTTCGTTTTTATTTTCTTCGTTTGTTCGTTTCGTGTGCTTGGCTGGTATTGGTATACGTAACGAACGTTTTATTTTCTTCGTATGCGGAACCATTATTGTTTGTTTTTCAATTTTCGATGACTGTTTTGAACTTTTGTGGATTTTCTTCCGTTTTAAAAGACTTCTACAATGGATCTCCCGTGGCTGAAAGTAATTCGTTTATTGACATAGCTTAGCTGTTGATTTATTAACTCATGAATATTTCACATCACACGTGTAATTTTGAAATCGTATTGATGTAAGCTTTGTTAATGGATACATCATTATAATGTTGCTTCTCAAAACCAATTGAATTATTAGAGAATGTTCTTATTTCTAAGTGTAACAGTATTTTCATATAGTACCAATGTCAGATACATTTAGAGCGTACATTCATCTTTTTGGTGAATTCAAGACTCGAATCCTGTGATAAGCACACCGAACCATCCATAATTCATAAACTGCTTGTGAAACGTCTTTGACTGTTGGTTACTGCAGTTGTCGCTATTGCCTATGCAAAAAAAAAAACAACAACAGAATATACTTACAACAAACCATCAGATTCAAACAGTTGTTTCATCATAATACATGCTCAATTACAAAACCAGTGATTTTCAACGGATGTCTGAAAAAACGATATAATAAATATAAATCTGCTTCAACCTTGCTTTAGGGGATCTAGAACAAACCCTTTAAAATTTTCATTTCAAAAGCGCGGGACATGTGAAAATACTGAAACAAATAACGAGATTTCAAATTGCGTATAGATTCTTGTTAGCATTATAGAAACATATATATATATATATCAATGTTTATACATGTTAAAGAAGCCTCATTTCATTATTTGATTGTTTGTTTTTACAACAACTTGTTTAAATCTAAATAAATTATATATTAAGTTGCTATAAACAAAATTTTGCGAACGTTAATTTAAATAAATATACAACGTTATGACAACATGTTCTGTTCAAATTTTATACCTATTTTTTATCACACTGAAGTTAAATAAACATATTTGTGAACTCAAGGGGCAAGAACTACCCATTGTTATATCAACACATGGGGAAATACATGTAGATAATCTCTTGTTGTTGACTTATGATATCATGTGAAATCAGATGAATTGATGCGTAACATGCTTTAATACTGCAAATTACTCTTGATATATTTGCGATGTCAAACCGGGTTTACCAATTAACACTATTCCTGAGTAGCTGTGTTACCGTACTAAGTGCACAGGTTTATGCCAGTAACGGTCAAATGCTCTTTTTGAATCAGACGTTAAAGGGATCTTTTCACGCTTTGGTAAATTGACAAAATTGAAAAAAGTTGTTTCAGATTCGCAAATTTTCGTTTAAGTTATGATATTTGTGAGGAAACAGTAATACTGAACATTTACCATGCTCTAATATAGCCATTATATGCATCTTTTGGCGATTATAAAACCTAAAAATTATAAAGCGTTGCAACGCGAAACGATTGAATAATTTGGAGAGTTCTGTTTTTGTCGTTAAATTGTGTATAACTACGAAGATTGCTTTTATAAGGTATAAAATACGTCAAGAATGTGTACTCGGCGGAATAGCTCAGTAGGCTAAAGCGTTTTTACTTCAGGACTCTGGCATGACTCCAGGGGTTACTGGTTCGAAACCTGTTCCGGGCAATGTTCTTTTCCTTTTTAAAATTTTATTCTTGATTTTTTACTGGAGCTTTTAAGATCTAATGTTTACATTTATCAAAATAAAGCATTTAATGAATAAGTTAAAAAATGCCAAAATCTGTGAAAAGGCCCCTTTAAGGGGATAATGGTCGTGGAATGACTTTTATAACCTAAATTCCCACAAGTTATGTGGCCGTGGCGTGGACCGAACCGCAGTTCTAAGATTTGTGGTACAACTCTCTACTTACTGAGCTTGCCTGCAGGATAAAGGTGAATTTTTAAATAATTGCGTTTCTTATTTGCGTCTTTTAGGATTCTTTTAACAATAATGAAATCGTTATTTGCATTAAGTTTTCATGAAGAAGATTAATTTTGTCGGTTATTTTCATGTTGAATAAATAGTGAATGCAAGCAACATCGTAAACACAATTGTGTTGTACAATACGATGTTTTACGCTGTTATTATTACAACAAAATACTATTTCCGAAAGTATTGACAATTCATTTAGCATTGTGGATTAGTATGCGATGTGGTTAAAAAAAATAAGCTTTACATTTATGGATTTAAATAATCTCTTTGTTGTTGAAAGAAATAATGACGATTACCAAAATTGTATTGTTGGATTATGTGATAAAATGTTAACATAATATGATTGTTTGAGCTAATTGGTTATTTGCACAAAACATGCTGAAATCATTAATCATTACTGAACGTTATTTAAACATATGACCCAGATCGATATTTTTTACAATAATCGACTTTCCGACAAAACGCAGTAACAAACAGACGTCATTAAAAATACAAAGTAGCATAATACTCTCAAATGTGGGCGGGGCTTAAAATGTGTTATAGGTCAGTGGCCGAGTGGCACAGAGAGTGAACGGAGGTTATTGCGTTATCGATCAGTGGTATACAAACACTTAAAATATTGAGCCAGCGTCTACAACGTAACAGGGCACTAGTGGCATAATAAAAGGGCTTATATATTGTAAACCCATGTCAAATCCCTATATGAAAAAGATGGGTAAATCACTACAAATAGGGGTCAAGACTACACATATATGAACGAAATGGAATTTATTTAGACTGATACAAATCACGGGCCATGTGCGGGAAAATTATACCTATATTTGTAAATAGATGATACTCCTCATTAATCACATTCTTATGAAGATCATCATATAACAAAGTGCATTCTTTCCACTGCAATCCATCAGACATATTATGCAACTAAATAGCATTAGTAAATAAACCACTGTGCTCATAATTGGGAATCTATATCTATAAAAATAAATCCGAGAAAGTCCCCAGATGTTGTTTCTGTTTTATGCGCATGAGTTGAATACAATCGTGGCGATCATTATTCTTAAAACAGTAGGGACTTGGACAATATCAAACGTAGTGCGACTATAACTGCACAGACTATTCTAAAAACAAGGAATCGACTTTTTTACGAAACAAAATCTGGTGTTTCCTACGTACAGCTTTTAACATATTCGTACACAAACCTAGAAAGATATGTGAAAAATACGATGGTATAAATACACTATTGAAATTCTTATGTTTGCAGAAAATCATCAATTTAAAAAAATTGTATTAATATGGCCAGTTTTGAAACCATGTTCATGATTGAAGAAAAAAGAACAACACTTAACACATATATTGACCAAATATTACACCTCTGGGTCTAATGGGTTTATTTTGATGTTCAAGTCTTTACATACCTTTAATTCCGCTCCAATTTTTTCACTAAACGGACTTGATTTAAATGAAAGTTTGTTGCAAATCTATTAAATATTACATAGCAAATATACCACTTATGCGCGGTGTTTTTCAAAGGGGTGTTTGCGCGTAATTTGCTTCTTTAGTCAATATTGATGACAACCATGTAATATGCGTTTTTCAATGTTAAAGGGGCGTAAATTGTGTAAATGTAACTAAAGGTAATTAGCATTGCACGTGTTCAACTTCAAATTAATAAGGGACAATTATTGAAAGTTACAATTGTCTTAATTGAAAACTGCGAGTGAATTTCTTTGACAAGTTTGTGTCTAATTAAGAACGGACAGATAGACGGACAGACGGAGAGACGGAAATACGTCATTTTGTATTTGTAACTGTAATAAAATATGCACTTGTATAACTTCATATTCATACGGGACTATGAATAAAAGATATAATTTTCTAAATTGAAAATTGTGAGTCGATTTTTTTGACAACTTTGTGTCTAAACAAGAACGGACAGATATACGGACGTACGTACGTACGTACGTACGTACGTACGTACGGACGGACGGACGGACGGACGGACGGACGGACGGACGGACGGACGGACGGACGGGCCGGCCGGGCCGGCCGGGCCGGCCGGCCGCCAGCCAGCCAGCCAGCCAGCCAGCCAGCCAGCCAGCCAGCCAGCCAGCCAGCCAGCCAGCCAGCCAGCCAGCCAGCCAGCCAGCCAGCCAGCCAGCCAGCCAGCCAGCCAGCCAGCCAGCCAGCCAGCCAGCCAGCCAGCCAGCCAGCCAGCCAGCCAGCCAGCCAGCCAGCCAGCCAGCCAGCCAGCCAGCCAGCCAGCCAGCCAGCCAGCCAGCCAGCCAGCCAGCCAGCCAGCCAGCCAGCCAGCCAGCCAGCCAGCCAGCCAGCCAGACAGACAGACAGACAGACAGACAGACAGACAGACAGACAGACAGACAGACAGACAGACAGACAGACAGACAGACAGACAGACATGGCAGACATGTAATAACTGTTCTGTTTAATATTGTATCAACACATAATTTTTCTTGGTTTTATTTACTTCGTGTTTGTACGGAGGGTCTCATTGTACATTGAAACAGCCTTAATGTTTACAACAAAATTTTATCTTCTATATCGTTTATCATTTCATGGTCAAAGTCTATCTTGTGAACGTTGACGACATACTTAGACTACACTGTTTTTCCCTAACCGATGTGACCGATGTATTGTTGGATTATGTGATAAAATTTTATTGTGATAAACCGATGTGATTAACCGCAAATAACTGAATACTACATAAATTGGTCTTACCAATACACTTGCCTGTTCTTAAACCTTGTGTGTGCCCAAAGAGATCTGGTTTATTGATGCTTCTAGTGTCTAAGGCAAACATTTTTTATGGTATGTTGAGTGTTGAAAAGACAAAAGTGTTTACTTTAACCCTTGATATATTTTAGTTGTATGATTTAGTTGGGAAATTAGATAAGAAAGACATTTATCTGCTTGTAAAATGTTTGCACCATGTTAGTTGAAGCGTTACTTAAAACCATCAACATTTTACCACGACTTGTTTAATTTCACGTCGGACAGTTGTGTTCTACTGGATACAATATATATATATATATATATATATATTATATAAAAGATATTATATGTATCAAAAAGACATAGTTACGATATAATGTAGATAAACTCTTTGTCATACCATTTTTTGGATTGGTTTCCAATAGAGAATTAGCAAAAATCAAAATGAAGCTTTTTTTACATGTACTGATGATAATCCTCACACTTCAGACATCATAATGTGTTGTAGCTATCTATGTTGGTATTTCATACCAGGCTTCTGATGTGGAGCTTCACAGTCATTAGATGCTCCCAGACTATAATTATTTTTTATTAGAAATTTAATAACAACCAATGTTGTTCATTACATGGCTGGACATATTTTCATTATCTAACTGAAGAAAATTGACTAAATAATAACACATGCTGGACGACAGTTAACAATAGTTTATACACAATTATCGAGGTTAATAATATCAAAATAAATCAAACCGAACCTTTGTTTGCAACTCCAAAAGCATAATGCGAGCAATGAACAAGTGTTTATAACATCTACATATAAAACATGCATATTTGAAAGGTACATACAATAATTGCTTAACAACACTGTGAGAAAATATGCTCTTGGAACAGACAATGTAAAATATATCAAAGGGATTTGATATATTTTTTCTAAACCAATCACTTCAGGTATAATTTCTTTCAGTTATTTTTAAGGTAAAACAACATGTATAATCAAGCTACAATTTATGGGGATCTTCTTGTAACATTCAAAGAAGAACACAAACATATGAAAGACCTATACAAATGTACATCATTGCACAGACTGAGCTGTTTATAGATATATAATTTTATTTAATAGTGAGGAAGACAATATAGTAGTCAATTAAAAAAAACTTGTTTATTCCTTGATTATTACCAAATTTTGAACCCCCTTATTTTTGTCTGAATGGTCTGATTGCTTCACCGAAAGCTTTTCCATTCTGATAGTATATGTTTTATTGCCAATAATATTTGATGATATAATTGTCCTTTTGAACGTAGCCAAATATGCTCAGCTGTGCATAGTTTCATAACATGTATTACTTAGTGGTTTTGAACGATTCTGGAGATGTCACCTTAAAAAATAGCAGCTCATAGCAATAGTACCTTTAATGGCTTTGATAACTTAATTTCCCACACCCCTCTCTATGAAAAACTTGCCAGTTGTATAGATTTCACAATCTGGAAATACCACTTACACAAAATAATTATAAATGCACAAGAAAAACGAAGGAATGGTATTAGGTTTTGCTGAAAAATAAGGGAAATTAGGAAGGAAATTAAAAAGTAGGAATACGTCCACTTTCTACACTATATCGTATAGGCGGTCTCGATCGAAAAGAGGTTTATCTCGGGGTTATTATCACATTTTTGTTTGCATTTATTAACATAACATACACATAAAAATGCTTTTGTCCCATTAAATTAAATATAGTCACTCTTTATTCATATACTATATTTCATAACTAACAGATTTTATACCAATTTGTAAAAAAATTCAGACATCATCATCATCATCGTCGTCGTCGTCATCATCATCATCATCATCATCATCATCATCATCATCATCATCATCATCATCATCATCATCATCATCATCATCATCATCATCATCATCATCATCATCATCATCATCATCATCACCATAATGTAATATAACTATACATATTAATATTAGAAAAATAACAGACTTACCCGGCGTACGTATTAAACGTTAGGCGTTGTCTTTTTTAAAATAGGAATTAACAACTATCTACTAAGGTCCGTTTAGATTTTAGGGAACGTCTCTTTTCCATTGTCTGAAATGTCTCTTTTCCATTGTCTGCAAAAAGGCAGTGAAACACCAAATTACGCTACATTTTTTTTTATTCAGCAAAACAGTTCAACGCTAAATAGTTTGTGCATGATGTTCAAAAGATTTAAGTTACATTTAAAAGCGAATACGTTTGTTCGTAATATGTACGGTACCGACGGACTAATACATTTAAAACAAAAAGTCTATTTTTTCAGTTCTTTCCTTCTAGAAGTCTAGCCACGGCGTGAGAAAATAATATTTCAAATTGCATTCGTTAGCACACCTCATCCTTAACCACTAAAGATTATTTTAAAATCGAATTATTGTTCTTGACTATAAATAGTGTATAGTCTTTACTAATATTCGAATATGGCCACAGTAAATAACACTGAAAATCGCACCATCGTTCATTTCTGAAAGTCGACTATGGCCACAGTAAATGGCTCTTAAAATGAGACCATCGTTCATTAGTGCAAGTCGAATATGGCCACAGTAAATGACTCTTAAAATGACACCATCGTTCATTACTGCAAGTCAACTATGGCCACAGTATATGACTCTTAAAATAACACCATCGTTCATTACTCAAAGTCGACTATGGCCACAGTAAATGACTCTTAAAATGACACCATCGTTCATTACTAAAAGTCGACTATGGCCGCAGTAAATGACTCTTAAAATGACACCCATCGTTAATTACTACAAATCGACTATGGCCACAGTAAATGACTCTTAAAATGACACCCATCGTTCATTACTACAAGTCGAATATGGCCACAGTAAATGACTCTTAAAATGACACCACCGTTCATTACTGGCAGTCGACTATGGCCACAGTAAATGATTATTGAAATGTCACCACTGCTCATTACTGCAAGTCGACTATGGCCACAGTAAATGACTCTTAAAATGACACCATCGTTCATTACTGAAAGTAGACTATGGCCACAGTAAATGACACTTAAAATGACACCATCGTTCATTACTGCAAGTCGACTATGGCCACAGTATATGACTCTTAAAATAAGACCATCGTTCATTACTGCAAGTCGACTATGGCCACAGTAAATGACTCTTAATATGAAAGCACCGTTCATTACTAAAGGTCGACTATGGCCACAGTAAATGACTCTTAAAATGACACCATCGTTTAATACTAAAAGTCGACTATGGCCACAGTAAATGACTTTTAAAATAACACCATCGTTCATTACTGCAAGTCGACTATGGCCACAGTAAATAACTCTTAAAATGACACCATCGTTCATTACTGAAAGTCGACTATGGTCACAGTAAATGACTCTTAAAATGACACCATCGTTCATTAATAAATGTCGACTATGGCCACAGCAAACGACTTTTAAAATGACACCATCGTTCATTACTGAAATTCGACTATGGCCACAGTAAATGACACTTAAAATGACACCATCGATTATAACTGGAAGTCGACTATGGCCACAGTATATGACTCTTAAAACAAGACCATCGTTCATTACTGCAACTCGACTATGGCCACAGCAAATGACTCTTAAAATGACACCATCGTTCATTACTGCAAGTCGACTATGGGCACAGTAAATGACTCTTAAAATGACACCATCGTTCATTACTGCAAGTCGACTATGGCCACAGTAAATGACTCTTAAAATAACACCATCGTTTATTACTAAAGGTTGACTATGGCCACAGTAAATGACTCTTAAAATGACACCATCGTTCAATACTAAAAGTCGACTAAAGCCACGGTAAATGACTCTTATAATAACACCATCGTTCATTACTGAAAGTCGACTATGGCCACAGTAAATGACTCTTAAAATAAGACCATCGTTCATTACTGCAATTCGACTATGGCCACAGTAAATGACTCTTAAAATGACACCATCGTTCATTACTTCAATTCGACTATGGCCACAGTAAATGACTCTTAAAATGACACCACCGTTCATTACTGGCAGTCGACTTTGGCCACAGTAAATGATTATTATAATGTCACCACTGCTCATTACTGCAAGTCGACTATGGCCACAGTAAATGACTATTAAAATGACACCATCGTTGTTTACTGAAATCGACTATGGCCACAATAAATGACTCTTAAAATGACACCATCCTTCATTACTAAATGTCGACTATGGCCACAGTAAATGACTCTTAAAATGACACCATCGTTCATTACTGAAAGTCGACTATGGCCACAGTAAATGACTCTTAAAATAAGACCATCGTTCATTACTGCAAATTGACTATGGCCACAGTAAATGACTCTTAAAATTACACCATCGTTTAATACTAAAAGTCGACTATGGCCACAGTAAATGACTCTTAAAATAACACCATCGTTCATTACTGCAAGTCGTCTATGGCCACAGTAAATAACTCTTAAAATGACACCATCGTTCATTACTGAAAGTCGACTATGGCCACAGTAAATGACTCTTAAAATGGCACCATCGTTCATTAATAAATGTCGACTATGGCCACAGCAAACGACTCTTAAAATGACACCATCGTTCATTACTGAAATTCGACTATGGCCACAGTAAATGACACTTAAAATGACACCATCGATTATAACTGGAAGTCGACTATGGCCACAGTATATGACTCTTAAAATAAGACCATCGTTCATTACTGCAAGTCGACTATGGCCACAGCAAATGACTCTTAAAATGACACCATCGTTCATTACTGCAAGTCGACTATGGCCACAGTAAATGACTCTTAAAATAACACCATCGTTTATTACTAAAGGTTGACTATGGCCACAGTAAATGACTCTTAAAATGACACCATCGTTCAATACTAAAAGTCGACTAAAGCCACGGTAAATGACTCTTATAATAACACCATCGTTCATTACTGAAAGTCGACTATGGCCACAGTAAATGACTCTTAAAATAAGACCATCGTTCATTACTGCAAGTCGACTATGGCCACAGTAAATGACTCTTAAAATGACACCATCGTTCATTACTTCAATTCGACTATGGCCACAGTAAATGACTCTTAAAATGACACCACCGTTCCTTACTGGCAGTCGACTATGGCCACAGTAAATGATTATTATAATGTCACCACTGCTCATTACTGCAAGTCGACTATGGCCACAGTAAATGACTATTAAAATGACACCATCGTTCATTACTGAAAGTCGACTATGGCCACAATAAATGACTCTTAAAATGACACCATCCTTCATTACTAAATGTCGACTATGGCCACAGTAAATGACTCTTAAAATGACACCATCGTTCATTACTGAAAGTCGACTATGGCCACAGTAAATGACTCTTAAAATAAGACCATCGTTCATTACTGCAAATTGACTATGGCCACAGTAAATGACTCTTAAAATTACACCATCGTTTAATACTAAAAGTCGACTATGGCCACAGTAAATGACTCTTAAAATAACACCATCGTTCATTACTGCAAGTCGTCTATGGCCACAGTAAATAACTCTTAAAATGACACCATCGTTCATTACTGAAAGTCGACTATGGCCACAGTAAATGACTCTTAAAATGGCACCATCGTTCATTAATAAATGTCGACTATGGCCACAGCAAACGACTCTTAAAATGACACCATCGTTCATTACTGAAATTCGACTATGGCCACAGTAAATGACACTTAAAATGACACCATCGATTATAACTGGAAGTCGACTATGGCAACAGTATATGACTCTTAAAATAAGACAATCTTTCATAACTGCAAGTCGACTATGGCCACAGCAAATGACTCTTAAAATGACACCATCGTTCATTACTGCAAGTCGACTATGGCCACAGTAAATGACTCTTAAAATGACACTATCGTTCATTACTGCAAGTCGACTATGGTCACAGTAAATGACTCTTAAAATTACACCATCGTTTATTACTAAAGGTTGACTATGGCCACAGTAAATGACTCTTAAAATGACACCATCGTTCAATACTAACAATCGACTATGGCCACGGTAAATGACTCTTATAATAACACCATCGTTCATTACTGAAAGTCGACTATGGCCACAGTAAATGACTCTTAAAATAAGACCATCGTTCATTACTGCAAGTCGACTATGGCCACAGTAAATGACTCTTAAAATGACACCATCGTTCATTACTTCAATTCGACTATGGCCACAGTAAATGACTCTTAAAATGACACCACCGTTCATTACTGGCAGTCGACTATGGCCACAGTAAATGATTATTATAATGTCACCACTGCTCATTACTGCAAGTCGACTATGGCCACAGTAAATGACTCTTAAAATGACACCATCGTTCATTACTGAAAGTCGACTATGGCCACAGTAAATGACTCTTAAAATGACACCATCCTTCATTACTAAATGTCGACTATGGCCACATTAAATGACTCTTAAAATGACACCATCGTTCATTACTGAAAGTCGACTATGGCCACAGTATATGACTCTTAAAATAACACCATCCTTCATTACTAAATGTCGACTATGGCCACAGTAAATGACTCTTAAAATGACACCATCGTTCATTACTGCAAATCGACTATGGCCACAGTAAATGATTCTTAAAATGACACCATCGTTCATTACTTCAATTCGACTATGGCCACAGTAAATGACTCTTAAAATGACACCACCGTTCATTACCGGCAGTCGACTATGGCCACAGTAAATGACTCTTAAAATAACACCATCGTTTATTACTAAAGGTCGACTATGGCCACGGTAAATGACTCTTAAAATGACACCATCGTTCAATACTAAAAGTCGACTATGGCTACAGTAAATGACTCTTTAAATAACACCATCGTTCATTACTGAAAGTCGACTATGGCCACAGTAAATTACTCTTAAATGACACCATTGTTTTTTACTGAAAGTCGACTATGGCCACAGTAAATGACTCTTAAAATGACACCATCGTTCATTACTGCAAGTCGACTATGGCCACAGTAAATGACTCTTAAAATAACACCATCGTTCATTACTAAAGGTCGACTATGGCCACAGTAAATGACTCTAAAAATGACACCATCTTTCAATACTAAAAGTTGACTATGGCCACAGTAAATGACTCTTAAAATGACACCCATCGTTCATTATTACAAGTCGACTATGGCCACAGTAAATGACTCTTAAAATGACGCCATCGTTCATTACTGAAAGTCGACTATGGCCACAGTAAATGACTCTTAATTGTACTATTTTTGTATTTTGTTTCGTTTTGTGCCGTTCTGTTTTGGCAATTCATCACCTGCCATGAATAAAGGACCACGTACGTATGTATAATACAGGGTAAGATCTTGGATCCCAAAAGGTACATGGTGCTGCTAGAAAGAAGCAGGGTGGCGATTCGGAACAGAAAATGACATATTCATATAATATCCAGGTATTTTATTAATCAAATACAAACATATTGTCATTAAGAAACAAATTATCTATGGAAAAACGTATGAGTGCGTCACTATACACACGCACATACGTTTGTAAATGTTTTGCTAAGATTTGCAGTAGATTTACGCTTGTTGCAAGAAAGATATTTATTTTTGCATGCATTTATTATTGCATGTAGAATACGCATTTAATCCGAATGCACCAACTCTTGTAAGTAGACAAAATGACACCTCCCTTATGATGGCTTTTTACCCCTCTAAGACAGTGAAGGAATATTATTTTGGCGATGTCCGGAGGTGTTTATCAATAATTATTTATTAAATTTCATTAAACTTAATATGAATGTGTTCAATCATTCTGCGGTGCACGCGTAATTAATTTATTGCCCCTTAATTGATTGAAATTCAGGAAGGTTGTACGTCCGGGGCTGTTTCACAGTACCTATTTCACGAAACTTAAAACAAATATACATCATCATTCGCCGATATTGTTTCTGTGTGGTTCTCCGTCCTTCCACTTTCAATGTCCGGAGCTGTGTGACAGTAACTATTGCATGAAAGTCTATAAAACTTAAATGTCATCATACTGCAGTGGTGCACACTTAAGTTCTGTAGAAATCGATAACTCAACAGTTAACAGTAAACTGGTGTCTGTAATGCAACGATCCCACTTTTGTCCTTACACATCTTCCGACCGTACGGTGTTGTCAGCCATGTTGAACTTTTCTGCAGGATGTTAGCGTCTTTGTGTTCACCAGGCTTTACCTTTGAAATAGATTGCAACAAAATCCAATCTGGTACGACATATTGACTAGGATTCTCACACAGTTTTTGAGTACCATGAAAGTTGTGACATAAGCTACAAGAAAACATGCTTTTTAACATGAATATACATCTACTATCCAGAAAAATGTCTTAAATGAAACTTCATGAGCACCTACAATTTCATCTGTAAAATTTATGTTCCGTGTTTTACTTACGTCTATCCGCTAGGGCGCTTGACCAATATTCTTTTATGCTCGAGCCTGCATTAAAAAACCCAAAATATTTGTGAAAATGAACTAAAAACACATCAAGTTACATAACAAGTCAAACTTTTAAAGTGTCAAAGGCTACGAAGACACTTATAAGTAATTGTTTTATTTCGATGATACGATAAACTTTTACTTATCATAAATTGCCTGTGACTAGTAATTGTATTAATGGCTTGATTATGCCAAAACACGTTACAGATATCTCTTTAAACCATTTTGTAAAACGTAAATCCGAATGAAATTTCTATGATATTTATACGAAAAGAAAAACCTAATATGACTGCTATATGTTTTTACAAAACTGATCATTGTAGTATTAATGATATGGACAATACATACGGTGAGTTGTTGCCAGGCTATATGCTGTGAAAAAACTTTTGGCCACCGTTCGTTGCAGAGCCTCTGTGGCCTCTTTATAACTACATCCAGTCGCCTGCAGTTTTATGATTTGAAACAAACGATTATGAGAATATTTAACAAATTTTACATACATGTACTGTGAAATATTTTCTGTACGAATATGTAGTTTACTTTGACACCAAAGAAGATAATAATTTTTGTATGACATTCGAAACCGATATACTTTTTTCAATTAATTATATAACTTTAAATCTTTGCTTTTACTATTTATATTGTTCGGACTCGCCTTTAAAAACCGCGTAAAAAATAAAACGGGATTCTATGTCTATTGACAGTCTAACAGGCATGTTATATGGAGATATTGTACATTTTAAGACTTTGTTCTTCCCATTAACATTTAAAATATTTACATTTAACGAATTAAATTTACACAAACACAGCGCAAGTTTATACTTTCGTAAATAAAATGTGGTTGTGCACAAAATGACCAAAATGTTACGCACTCTTATAAATAAAATCATGTTTTGAAAACGTATATATTATTGTAAGATAATACTTGTTACAAAAAATAATCAAAGACCATACTCTATACCTCGTGCATGATCACTGAACACGCTTCCTTGACGAGGACGGATTCTGTATACGATGAAACTAGTCTGTAATTTAATATAGAAATGGTATTGGTTTTAATTTTTATAAGTTTAAGTTTAGTTTTTAACAAATGTTGATGGCAGTCTCGATCGAGCACGACCTTAGATGTATATCTTTCCACATACTAATTTTTAACCTTTACAAAATCGGTCATATGCAAGATTATGTTTATTTTTCACTTTCTAAATCCATTGTAAACGGCCCAATGATTATGTTATGGCTGACTGGAATAGTTCATGAAAAAAATCAATACTCAATAAAAAAATATAATACGAAATACCTTTTGTTCTTCTTGAAAGCTGATTTCAGCTTTTCGTTAGCTACGAGCTTTACCAAAGGGTGGTTCCTGTAAATGTCGTCATTATTGACAGTTTAAGTAAGCAATCAATTTCCCATGTTTTGTGAAATTTGTATGAAATCAAAGAAAGGGAAAGTTTTACATTGTGTATGGTACCGTTTGTCAGGAGAAATTGTGAATAAGCGAATAACACATATTTTTTTCTTTACAATCGAACCTCGACTTTTATCGTTAATTGATTCAAAATATTTCTGCTCTTATCCTAAATATAAAGTGGTTATATAAATAAGGGAACACAGATAGCTTTCAATATAATTGGTATTTTGAATGCCAAGCGCTTATGCAATATACAGTTGCCATTGCTAGGCATTGTACTGTACTAAGTGCCTGTTCGTAATGCAACTGGATCATTGCGATACTTTGGTCTTTACGAATTTCTCACATAGAGTTTATCTATTTCGTTCGGAGCTCATTGAATTCGAAGTAGCTCTTGACTTTGGGCAAGTAACAGACGCATCAAGACCAATTCCACAACACCGTCACACATAGGTTTCGGTGGCAAGACCGAGTTCGAATACTACGCCGTTTACAAAGCTTTTCTGCTGTTAAAGTCAGTTTTTGTAAGCATTAACGCACATTTTGAATAAGCTTAGTATATCAGTGCATTGAATTTAATTGCAGAAAAGCTACCTTATTTATGACAATTACAACTTACCCGTTTTCTGAAAAGGTATCTTGGATGTTTTTCTCCACGACAGTCAGTGCCTGAATTACATGAGGAAAAAACTGATAAAAATGAACCAAATTATTATAGCATGTACACTGTTTCAAGAGTATGACAATACGTTAATGAAATTGTGCATTAATATTTGAATATGATAATCAATAGGCATGCAACGGAGAGTAATGTATGAATTAATACCTCTAACGCGAAAACGCAAAATCCATATCCGATGGAACTTTTTGGTGCCGCGTCTACGTTTGTAATACATTTGCAATGGTTAAGCAACCACAAAACGTCACTGAAATATATAAAAAAAAGATCGGAATGAAATGGCGATAGAACTTCGACCAAATTCCTATGAACTTATGTGATCCAATGAAAAGTAAAATATATATGACTTTCTTTTACAATATTGTAACCACTAAAACATGTAGAAATCCTATGATACCATTGCTCACTTTAAGAGTCATTTACTGTGGCCATAGTCGACTTGCAGTAATGAACGATGGTTTTACTGTGGCCATTGTCGACTTGCAGTAATGAACGATGGTGTCATTTTAAGAGTCATTTACTGTGACCATAGTCGAACTGCAGTAATGAACAGTGGTGACATTTAAAGAGTCATTTACTGTGGCCATAGTCGACTTCCAGTAATGAACGGTGGTGTCATTTTAAGAGTCATTAACTGTGGCCATAGTCGACTAGCAGTAATGAACGATGGTGTCATTTTAAGAATCATTTACTGTGGCCATAGTCGACTTGCAGTAATGAACAGTGGTGACATTTTAAGAGTCATTTACTGTGGCCATAGTCGACTTGCAGTAATGTACGATGGTGTCGTTTTTAGAGTCATTTACTGTGGCCATATTCGACTTGCACTTATGAACGATGGTCTCATTTTAAGAGTCATTTACTGTGGCCATAGTCGACTTTTAGTAATGAACGATGGTGTCATTTTAAGAGTCTTTTACTGCGGCCATAGTTGACTAGCAGTAATGAACGATGGTGTCATTTTAAGAATCATTTACTGTGGCCATAGTCGACTTGCAGTAATGAACAGTGGTGACATTTTAAGAGTCATTTTACTGCGGCCATAGTCGACTTCCAGTAATGTACAATGGTGTCATTTTAAGATTCATTTACTGTGGCCATAGTCGACTTGCAGTAATGTACAATGGTGTCATTTTAAGAGTCATTTACTGTGGCCATAGTCGAATTGCAGTAATGAACGATGGTGTTATTTTAAGAGTCATTTACTGTGGCCATAGTCGACTTTTAGTAATGAACGATGGTGTTATTTTAAGAGTCTTTTACTGTGTCCATAGTCGAATAGCAGTTATGAACGATGGTGTCATTTTAAGAATCATTTACTGTGGCCATAGTCGACTTGCAGTAATGAACAGTGGTGACATTTTAAGAGTCATTTTCTGTGGCCATAGTCGACTTGCAGTAATGAACAGTGGTGACATTTTAAGAGTCATTTACTGTGGCCATAGTCAACCTTTAGTAATAAACGATGGTGTTATTTTAAGAGTCATTTACTGTGGCCATAGTCGACTTGCAGTAATGAACGATGGTGTCATTTTAAGAGTCATTTACTGTGCCCATAGTCGACTTGCAGTAATGAACGATGGTGTCATTTTAAGAGTCATTTGCTGTGGCCATAGTCGAGTTGCAGTAATGAACGATGGTCTTGTTTTAAGAGTCATATACTGTGGCCATAGTCGACTTCCAGTTATAATCGATGGTGTCATTTTAAGTGTCATTTACTGTGGCCATAGTCGAATTTCAGTAATGAACGATGGTGTCATTTTAAGAGTCGTTTGCTGTGGCCATAGTCGACTTTTATTAATGAACGATGGAGTCATTTTAAGAGTCTTTTACTGTGTCCATAGTCGACTAGCAGTTATGAACGATGGTGTCATTTTAAGAATCATTTACTGTGGCCATAGTCGACTTGCAGTAATGAACAGTGGTGACATTTTAAGAGTCATTTACTGTGGCCATATTCGACTTGCACTTATGAACGATGGTCTCATTTTAAGAGTCATTTACTGTGGCCATAGTCGACTTTTAGTAATGAACGATTGTGTTATTTTAAGAGTCATTTACTGTGGCCATAGTCGAACTGCAGTAATGAACAGTGGTGAAATTTTAAGAGTCATTTACTGTGGCCATAGTCGACTTGCAGTAATGAACAGTGGTGACATTTTAAGAATCATTTTACTGTGGCCATAGTCGACTTCCAGTAATGTACAATGGTGTCATTTTAAGAGTCATTTACTGTGGCCATAGTCGACTTGCAGTAATGTACAATGGTGTCATTTTAAGAGTCATTTACTGTGGCCATAGTCGAATTGCAGTAATGAACGATGGTGTTATTTTAAGAGTCATTTACTGTGGCCATAGTCGACTTTTATTAATGAACGATGGAGTCATTTTAAGAGTCTTTTACTGTGTCAATAGTCGACTAGCAGTTATGAACGATGGTGTCATTTTAAGAATCATTTACTGTGGCCATAGTCGACTTGCAGTAATGAACAGTGGTGACATTTTAAGAGTCATTTACTGTGGCCATAGTCGACTTTTAGTAATGAACAGTGGTGACATTTTAAGAGTCATTTACTGTGGCCATAGTCGACTTTTAGTAATGAACGATGGTGTTATTTTAAGAGTCATTTACTGTGGCCATAGTCGAATTGCAGTAATGAACAGTGGTGACATTTTAAGAGTCATTTACTGTGGCCATAGTCGACTTCCAGTAATGAACGGTGGTGTCATTTAAGAGTCATTAACTGTGGCCATAGTCGAATTGCAGTAATGAACGATGGTGTAATTTTAAGAGTAATTTACTGTGGCCATAGTCGACTTTCAGTAATGAACGATGGTGTCATTTTAAGAGTCATTTACTGTGGCCATTGTCGACTTTTAGTAATGAACGATGGTGTCATTTTAAAAGGCATTTACTGTGGTCATAGTCGACTAGCAGTAATGAACGATGGTGTCATTTTAAGAGTCATTTACTGTGACCATAGTCGACTTGCAGTAATGAACAGTGGTGACATTTTAAGAGTCATTTACTGTGGCCATAGTCGACTTGCAGTAATGAACAGTGGTGACATTTTAAGAGTCATTTACTGTGGCCATAGTCGACTTTTAGTAATGAACGATTGTGTTATTTTAAGAGTCATTTACTGTGGCCATAGTCGAACTGCAGTAATGAATAGTGGTGAAATTTTAAGAGTCATTTACTGTGGCCATAGTCGACTTCCAGTAATGAACGGTGGTGTCATTTTAAGAGTCATTAACTGTGGCCATAGTCGAATTGCAGTAATGAACGATGGTGTAATTTTAAGAGTAATTTACTGTGGCCATAGTCGACTTTCAGTAATGAACGATGGTGTCATTTTAAGAGTCATTTACTGTGGACATAGTCGACTTTTAGTAATGAACGATGGTGTCATTTTAAAAGGCATTTACTGTGGCCATAGTCGACTACCAGTAATGAACGATGGTGTCATTTTAAGAGTCATTTACTGTGGCCATAGTCGACTTGCAGTAATGAACAGTGGTGACATTTTAAGAGTCATTTACTGTGGCCATAGTCTACTGGCAGTAATGAACAGTGGTGACATTTTAAGAGTCATTTACTGTGGCCATAGTCGACTTTTAGTAATGAACGATGGTGTTATTTTAAGAGTCATTTACTGTGGCCATAGTCGAACTGCAGTAATGAACAGTGGTGACATTTTAAGAGTCATTTACTGTGACCATAGTCGACTTCCAGTAATGAACGGTGGTGTCATTTTAAGAGTCATTAACTGTGGCCATAGTCGACTAGCAGTAATGAACGATAGTGTTATTTTAAGAGTCATTTACTGTGGCCATAGTCGAATTGCAGTAATGAACGATGGTGTCATTTTAAGAGTCATTTACTGTGGCCATAGTCGACTAGCAGTAATGAACGATGGTGTCATTTTAAGAATCATTTACTGTGGCCATAGTCGACTTGCAGTAATGAACAGTGGTGACATTTTAAGAGTCATTTACTGTGGCCATAGTCGACTTGCAGTAGTGTACGATGGTGTCGTTTTTAAAGGCATTTACTGTGGCCATAGTTGACTTGCAGTAATGAACAGTGGTGTCATTTTAAGAGTCATTTACTGTGGCCATAGTCGACTTTTAGTAATGAACGATGGTGTCATTTTAAAAGGCATTTACTGTGGCCATAGTCGACTAGCAGTAATGAACGATGGTGTCATTTTAAGAGTCATTTACTGTGGCAATAGTCAACTTGCAGTAATGAACAGTGGTGACATTATAAGAGTCATTTACTGTGGCCATAGTCGACTTGCAGTAATGAACAGTGGTGACATTTTAAGAGTCATTTACTGTGGCCATAGTCGACTTTTAGTAATGAACGATTGTGTTATTTTAAGAGTCATTTATTGTGGCCATAGTCGAACTGCAGTAATGAACAGTGGTGACATTTTAAGAGTCATTTACTGTGGCCATAGTCGACTTCCAGTAATGAACGGTGGTGTCATTTTAAGAGTCATTAACTGTGGCCATAGTCGAATTGCAGTAATGAACGATGGTGTAATTTTAAGAGTAATTTACTGTGGCCATAGTCGACTTTCAGTAATGCACGATGGTGTCATTTTAAGAATCATTTACTGTGGCCATAGTCGACTTGCAGTAATGAACAGTGGTGACATTTTAAGAGTCATTTACTGTGGCCATAGTCAACTTACAGTAATGAACAATGGTGTAATTTTAAGATTCATTTACTGTGGCCATAGTCGACTTGTAGTATTGGACGTAGGTGTCATTTAAAGAGTCATTTACTGTGGCCATAGTCGACTTGCAGTACTGAAAAATGGTGTCTTTTTAAGAGTCATTTACTGTGGCCATAGTCGACTTGAAGTAATGAACGATGGGGACATTTTAAGAGCCATTTGCTGTGGCCATAGTCGACTTTCAGTAATGAACGATGGTGTCATTTTAAGAGTGATTAACTGTGGCCGTAGTCTACTTGCAGTAATGAACAATTGTGTCATTTTAAGAATCATTTGCTGTGGTCATAGTCGACTTTCATTAATGAACAGTGGTGACATTTTAAGTTTCATTTACTGTAGCTATATTTGACTTGCAGTAACGAAAAATTGTTTCATTTTTAGTGTCATTCACTGTGGCCATAGTCGTCTTGAAGAAATGAGCAATGTTGTCATTTTAATAGTTATTTACTGTGGCCATAGTCGACTTGCAGTAGCGCTCATCACATGCACGCGCACTATCAAGTTGCCTGATTATATATTTATTATCGATGTATATTAAACTTATAAACCATACGTGTAGTACACCATACACATTTATATTTGACCATTGTAGATAGAAGACTAGTACCAGTACATATAATTTCATTCGTATTTAAGAATGCAATTTATGTTACTATTTACTTTTTATCTTTTAGTCCTCCGACGTCTTTCTAAAACTAAATGTTCTATAACCGGTCTTTCTCTTCACTAACCGGTTTTTCTCGTCTATGGCCATACAACTATTTTCCATAGCCGAAACAGCCTATCGAAACAGCCAATGGAATCAGGAACATGGAAAAGAGTGTTTCCCTAGATGATTTTAAATGTACACGGGTGATAATGATCGTTTCCTCTAGCGGTTGTTCGTCTGTTGTCGTGATAGTTGTACTATATTCTTTTATTAAAACAACGTTAACATTGATTGATTTATTTTATATCCTTAAGTTGCTTTCCAGTGATTTTGAAATATTCATAACCAATTTATCAATTTTCCAGTACCTTTTAACGAGTGCGCGACCAATATACTTCGCAGGTAGAATTGTATATCTTTTAACGGGTATCGATGTCTTATGGGTTTTGTTCATTGAGTGATCTTACATCGTGGCTAAAACAAATAATAAGGAAGGTAAAATCAAAGCGACGATGGCAATAAAAGGCTGTTGAAAAGATACAATGAAGTTTCTTCTGAAGATAATGTGCAAGGAACAGTTAACCGAACGAAAACGCAAAGATACCAGAATAATAGTTTTGAGACAAGAATACATACAGCAAAATGAAACAAAATGGGATGAAATAGTGCAAGTCTTGATTTAATCAATTATAATTTGACAGTACCTCGCTCAACAAAATAAGAACTTACATGGAAACACCTTTGGAATGACTAAGTTTAAGGGCACTTCACGTGTAAATTACCGGGGATGAGAGCGTATATTGCGTCGATATTAATCTTGAACTGACTGATACATGAGTTTATTAGTTCCGATTTGGAAGCGCGCGGGGATAGTATACTGTTATGACTTCAATATACTCTTGCAAATCGTGCAAAGTAGCAATACCGACTGTTGGACATGTATTCATAATAGTGATCACAGCAAATATGTTTTAATATAATCGTTATAGAAATGTGTAAGAATTTTGTTTTAAAAACACACAGAACCGTGATTTGACAGTCTGTAAATAGAAACTGAAACAAGAAACGAAGTAGGAAAATATTTATGATGAAACTAACAGTAAATAGACATGCATATAAAACATGGTCTATTACAGTCATCAATCTTCAACGAAATAGTGTTTGGTAGATAATTTTCTTTTATCTTATCCTCTGATATAGTGAATAATAACTATAATATTACAACTATTGCATATCGGATGTATTTGCAAATAAACAGAACGAGCATATAAAACAATCTGTTCTATTAAAGTGATATTATGGGCATCTAACAGTTTATAGGTGTCTATCGCAACCGTTGTTTATTTTTGGCGTTTTCACTTCATATACACTTATATTTGTTAATAGGAGCATCAATATACTAAAACAATATCCCGGAAAGAGAAAACTAATGCATTTGAATATCAACCGTACTTTCGTTTGACAACTGATCACGCATGTACAATGTGAACCTAAATTTAGTTTTAGTGCAGATTCTTTTATACGACACAAAGACACAATTTTGTTTTACGAATCATTTCGGCTTACAGGACTGGGTGGGTCACGTAAAATATCGAATATAAAATATATAAATTATGTTTATAAACAACTGGTAGCAAGATGAGTTGCAGATAATTGGTCAGTAGCCACATTTAAACTTACTCTTTTGACCTGTTTATTCTTTTCAGCTCAATTCAACAGTGATAATGCCCATAATATCACTTTAAAACAATGAATAATAGTGTTAACCGATGGAAGACGATTATGAACAAGATTCAGGAAAGCATGCGTTGACACTGACAATTTGGTAAATTTTACTTTTTGTAAGACCTTTTTCGAGCGCAATATTTGGCAATGTAAATGACTAATCACAGTTATTGCTTTTAGGTGTAAAACTTATATCAAGTTGAAGGAAAGGCAAAAATGCTGCTTTAAAAAAAAGCCTTGAATTTGAAAGATCAACCAAGCACGTGTTTTGTTCCTGTACTTACAATAACTTAAAAAAAAAACGGGAATACATTCATGTTTTCAATTATGAAATTTGACAATGTGATTGCAAATATCGATTTTTTAACAAGACAACCTTACAGACTCACTTAAACAACACTATAATTGAGCAGATGTAGCACTGCCAGCATGTTCGCATTTTTGAGAATAACATAATCAGCCAACCATACCTAGGTAAATGTATGTATACAGTGTTGTAGTTGCAGTATACATCAGGGGTGTGATACTGGAAATAACTTAAAGGAAACAAAATGCACCATTCCCTTTACAGGGATGACACAGATATCCTGTCTAAGAAAATATGTATATTCATAAGTTAACAGCTAGTAGTAACAATAGCTCTGTAATTAAAAAAGGAAATCTGCTTCAATCACACCCTTTCCAATAATTAGTTAACAAATAATATCTGTGTAAACAATCATGTGCAGCTGACAGTCTGAGTTTCTCGAGGTAGTTCGTCGTATGGGCATTAAAACATGTATACATTTGTGTGTATAATTACATAAAATGTATGTTAAATAGAGTATGAAGACTTGATCTAAACACAATGCCCACGTTAAATGGGTGAACAATGCTACAAACAATGTAACAAGAGCACAGATAAGTGAATATCAAAGTGGTGTTTGCAGACGACATATACTATATATACTATAAGTATGTACTAAGAAGCAGGTAGGTGGTGACCTTAGATATTAGTTATAGGAAAAGGATTTGTTTTTATTTAGAAATGTCGTCTTAATGCAAACATGACGTGACTTGCTCTCTGAACTCATGTATTCATAGAGGCTTGCAATATTTTATTTTCAAACTACAAACATCAGATTGGTTGAAGTCATTTGCTAATGACTCATACAAACTGTTTAATTATAATATTAAAGGGAATTGTTCGTAAATTCTTTCTATTTTGAAATGAAAAGTATGGAAATGCCATTTGCATACAACTAAATGTTTTTAGGATGTTTCAAGAAAAATGTAAATATGCTATTTAAATCAAATGAGTACCACATTCAATAATTGCGTGTGCAAGGACATAAATTGTACGTGGAATCAGTTTATAAAACCAGGTTATAGGAATGAAACAATACATTCCTGGTGATTAACCCATTTCTCAACCTCCCCAACAGTTTAACCCCATAGTTAATTTCAAAGAAACAAGTCAACAATTGCCCCTACGAACAAACGCAGGTTGACGGGCCAACTCAGCATATTATAGGCCTCGACATCATCGCCAGGAATGATTGCACTCAAAATGTTGCTTGCCACAGAGTAGCATATGTTATCATTGGCCAGGAGGTCCTTTACTTTCACAACGCCGCCTACACCTTCAATTGTGAAAATTCTGGTTTCTACCGGAGCTTCAGCATCCAAAATAACATCATAATAGTAAACTCAGTATTAATCGTTATTACCTAATATGACATGAAGTCATGATTTCAATAGAAATCCACTGACCTATGTATGTCCCCAGCCGAAAGTATCTAATTCACAAGGGCGCAGGGTCCGCGAATACACGTAACAAGGGTCCAGTAACAGACTGCAGTCTAAAATATATTGTTTTTATACTGCAATATCAAAATATGTTCCAGTACAAGCTTATAGATTTTTGTAGACAATATAGCAGCACACGAAATTAAAGTTTCGAGAATATTTCATTACTGAAAACCTGACGTAATCTAACAAAAAATCATAAATGTCTGAGATCTAACGCGGACACAAATTGTGATCGATGAAAGGAATGAATACCTGAGTTGGAAAGAAATGGTTATCGGTGGAAGTTAGTTTTGGCCGTAAATGAACTCAGTTCAATAAAAAGAAGAATATAGATGGATAGAAAAAGCGGTCCTTTCTTTAACAGTACTCCAGCTTAATCTTTACGATTAGCACAGCGCCCTTCATTCTCGCACGCCCGACATTCTTGTTTGGTGATCTGATCATGGCATTAAACATGTTAAAGATTTAACATTTTGTTGTTTTCATTGAAGACTTAGAATTAAAAATTGCTTTAAAAATACCGTTATTGCCACTATAAAACATTTAAAATTAAAATTTATGAAATAGAAAGTATACATACATAAAACACACACTATTGACAATATGCCTCAGGGATAAGACCGCGCGTGCATTTGATCCCTTTTATGTTGATTGATCCCATACAAAAAGAAATGAGTAATACTTATACCAAATATTATATATTTAACATGAGCGCAAACTTCAAATCACAATACTACTTACGATTACAGTGCTTTGTAGATACTAAGAGCTATCCCATACTTCCCACGTGTTTACAATATAACGTCCCACGCTATAATGTAGGTTAATGTTGGCTTAAGCGAACAGGTCACATCTATTATTTCAAATACTTGCCCATGTTTTCAAATGAATATTTTTAGATTTTGATCAGTGTATAAAATAGTATTGATAAATATTAACTTTTTATTTTCAAAACACGAACTACGACAGATCTGTTGGGAACTATTTTCTCTAAGTAAAAAACAAACGCTTGCACAAACGTCCAGCAAATCAGAAAAAGGTTAAATTCGGCATAAACGCATAACAATACTGCACCGACCATTGGGCGTAATGACGTGTTTGCCAAACATCCGCATATTATTCGGAACGCAAAGTCAACAAGTTCCTCGCAACAAGCGTTTCAGATTTTTCACTCGCAAAACGCTTGTTGGCTACGTTCCGGCAGTATTAATATCCTGGAAATATTAACCTGGGGGCCAGTGGAGCTAGAAGGCCCCGAACGCTTATGGAAAATGACATTATATATGGTAAAATAATCAAATTTAATTTATTTAAATTTGAGTTCAGAAGTAAATATTATAATATGTATGGTGGATACCAGACCAAACTCACGTGCTTCCGGAAAAAAGGGAGTAAATCCTTGTCGCCTAGGTAAGAAGCGCGAGTACCAACCACTGCGCTAACCGGACAGCCATTTCAATATGCACATTGTCAACCGCGAAACCTTAATACAAACGATCCACCAATCAAATGCAATGTACCATAATTGTTCACAGATACCGTATAAGAGCATTTTCGTCGATACGTAAATACCCGAGTCTGATATCTGTAATGAACTACCACAGCCGATCGTTATTTAATCTCTATTATTATACGCAGAATGTTTTTTAAAAAAAATTCTTCAAAAATAGGCCCTTACACTAGACAAAGTTGCAGACCAGACGAAAGAGTTATTACTTATCTGTTTAACAAATATTTGACTGGCCCTTATAGTGACCTCGGCTATATGCATATGTGTTTTAGATAAGCATGTTCAAAGATTCTGCAGAGATGGATTGAAAAGGTCGCTGACCCATTCACATTTGCTCGTCATATCTGAAAGAATCGGTAAATTGACAAATCCAAAACTTTCGAAAAATCAGGATTTGTTTCAGCCATGGAATTATGTAATCTCGCTTGAGTATTACACCGATGTTGTTTAGTTGGGACGATGCGTTTTTTGTGAGATTTCGTTCATGGAATATTTTTATGAGACCGGTACTAAATACTATTGTACAACATATATTGCGCACGTAGATCATCAATTAATGACGTCTTGAAATTTCAATTCACACCATTCGTGTGACGTCGTCCAGGCGACCCTACAGTACCTGTTGTGTCACTGTTCCCACGTTTTGCGGTACAAAACACTGTTTTACACTGTTGCATCGATAAATTCAGGCCATGTAGTCAATAACCGTAAATTGTCGGGAATAAAACAATCATTTAACAGAACAACAAGGCGTAAGTGGACAATTCGGCCACTATGCCAGCATCAGCAAGTTGATAAGGCACTGACGACTATTTCTAGTAAACAGATTAAAATCAAAATATACGATACGGAACATAGTGATACAAAAATAGGGGTAATTGCGTTTAGTAAACTATTCGGATCTTCTTTTTCTCTCAGGATACTTAATTTAAACTTTATTTCAAGCAAATGTTTCATGAAAGCATGTACACATGTAAACATTATCCAAAAATACAGATGATACAATTGATTGTGCTTTGGATTGGAAAAAATGGTTGATGTGACTCATGAATTCCCCTCCTTTTGTATGGAGTTGCGACGGTAAACAGCGTGGTCAGAACTGCAAATGTTTAATTTACATGTTGATAGGGTAGGAGGAAGCAATATTTAATAGAAATATAAAACCGATTAAAAACTTATTTAATATGTTACTAGTTTCGATGAGCTGTCAGTCTCGCAAATTTCCTGCTACACGGTGTATTTTAGAACAAAAATTCTTTTTCTGCAACAGAGATTAAGTCAAAGCCATTTCAAGGTTATTTATAGTAATAGGGCAAGTTATGTCGGCAAAGAATTTAGATCTGAGGTTTGTGTAATGTCAAAATCTTAAAAGAAAGTGTTCGAAAATATTCTGGAGACCCACAGGAACCCAAAGTGGAGTTAACTAGAGACCATCTGTTAAGGTCGTATTTCATTCCGCTACAATCAATTCGAAGATGTATGTGTAGGATTTGTCCAGTTTGTGAAATGCAATTAAATAAGAGGCGAGGATTTTTTATTTAATTATTAAGGGCGTTTTTAAATGATTGTTCGTCAGGTGATTTGTTATTTTTATGAAAAGTTGATTCCACTCACGTATTGTTTTGGGTTAGAATGATAAACTATACGCTTGCGTGTGTGCTCTGGCATGCATAATTTGCCTTAATTTGTAACCGTCAGATTTGGTTTTGTTTATATTTGGAATAAGACCTGGCATTTATGGTCGTGAAAGTCCAAGTGTCATTTTATAGACTTGAAGTAGGCGATGCTGTTTCCTTCTTTCCGAGATAGTATCATATTTTAGGACGGTCCGAAGGTTTTAGAAGCTGTTCTATTTTGATGCTTCTATACATATGCGGGAAGCTTCCACTTGTATTGATTCGAGTTCTTGCTTTAGATATTTGCTACATTTATCCCAGAAAACATCAGAGCATTCAAGTCTTTGGCGAATAAGTGAATATACATTTTTCAAGACAGGAGCGATTTAGGAAGTATTTCAGGGACATTAGGTTGCCGATAAGTCGCCGAGCTTTTGTCAGAGTAATTGAGATATAAGCATTTCATTTTGCGTCAGAGGAATGGGTTATCCCAGGTGCTTAAAGGTTTCAACTTATTTGATATGGAAATACTTCATAATTAAAGATGGGTAATGCGGTTTACTTCTTTTCCTGCTGAAAAGAATAGATTCAGTTTTCGCAGTGTATAACTATACAAGCTAATACTGGGACCGCGAATGTATGGTTGCAAGGTCGTTGTCTAACGCGTTGGATGCAGTGATTTGATCTTCTACAATTATGTAAAGAATGGGGTCGTCTGTAAAGAGCCGAATGTTTGAATGGACATAAGACACGTTATTGTAAGCGAAAAAGAATAAGGGACCAAAGATGTAGCCTTAGGTAATTATATATTTATTCATGTATAAAGCGCTTCATTAGTTTTCCGAGGCAAGTAGAGAAATAGGGCGGTAGTTGGAGGTTTAAGAAGTGTCTGATTTTATTTAAAGATGGGTTTAAAGTTGGCAAGCTTTAGCGAGTCTGAGAAATACGAATTGTACTTGAGCTTATTGAAGAATGTTGCATGCTGGACCAGTATCCGTATAAAGCCTTTTCAGCCTTGTTTGTCATATAACCAAATTTCCGCCCCCCCCCCAAAAAAAATCCAGTCGATACATTCCTCCTTTCTGGTTGGTCTTTCAGTTCTTCGGAAGAAGATTTTTTAAGAAAAAAATATAGACGTTTTAAGTTAAGACAACCGTTTAAATATTTAAAAGTTTAAGATGTGTTTTTTGTATCATAGATGATTAAAACAATATGTATCAAACAGTAATATATTTTTTCTAAGTAAATAAATCACAAAAGTTTCTTTGCATGGGTATAGGTCAGTTTCCAAAACATGGAAAGAAAAATCCCCATCCTATGTGTTTGAAGCCATGACCATCTGATTAATTTGATGATAATGGATGAATATTTACCCCTGTGGTGTAAAATTTATTCAATTTTCTTCAAAAAGATGTAATGATCGAAACTAAGGATATTCAACATTTAAATAACAAAATTAAAGTTCTCTTATTCTAGGCAACGTCTGTCTGAGGCGGCTTGCATTAGATTAATCAGCAAAACTGTTAAACAGTGAAATGTTTGAAAACCTAGGGGTTTTCCCTTATGTGATGTCGGGCATGTTTTGAGCTGGTCGCACGAAACCTACATACCACTCACCTTGATAATCTATTCGACTGTGTTGCATTCCTGCTTGCCACAAACACCAAAGCTTGCCTACAAGTGTCAAACACAGGCACTCATTTATATAGCATGATTGGTACTTAAATATAAATAATGACTTTTATTCGCACAATTAAACCAACATTCGATACAGCTATGGCGAATAGTTTCCCTTGCGTTATATTGTTCAGAAGAATTTATCAATTTTTTATAAATAACAAAGAAGTACATTATTTGAGCATTCCCAGCGACCAAGGTCTTGCGAGCGATGTTGGAATGTGACTGTCTGATACTCTATGACAAGTAGAAGCTTCCAAAGATAACTGTTCATTTCAAGGATTGCTCAACAGTTATGTAAAACAAAGACTGCAACCACAAAGTTACGTGACCAAATGTTAACACGTACCTGAAATTTAATATTTTACACACCACATACTAGTATACATTTTACAGAGCAGAATGGATTACAGTAAGTATTTTAAAACACACTGATTCATTTTCATTCTCAATGGACATACATGTTTAAAATCAGTTTAAGTATAAACAGTTGCACAATATCTATATAGTACCTTATAATACCCCTTGTAAAAAACACATGATAAGCAAACTGATAAAACTGTATGACTCTTAATAATGATGTTGTACAGTGTCCTCTTATTTCTATTAAAGGTTTAAAGCAAATGTATGTGTTAAGTTAAACTTTTGATAGATTCACGTGTTAATTGTTTAAAATTGGCTGGTGTACATAACCTAGTCACCCTGAACGTACACATATGAATTATACATATTTATAAATTTATACTTTTGAATCAAAATAACAAACACAAAGCTTATATAGAGTCTGAAATATATGTGTAACAAATATTTGCGATATATATGTCCAACCCCATCATGTGAAAATCTGTAATTTCAATAACAAGTTAAAACATGTTGTTTTTTGATGTTGGGGGGGGGGTTTAAATAACAAAATGCCATCACCTAGGACTCCTGGTTCTAATCATATTTTATAATAATCGGTCAAGACGGAAGATATAGTACGAAGTTAGGCTGTGTATGTTTAGTATTGCCATATGGGGAGTACGACATACAGTAGGATTATTTTGAATCTCAAGTATTAAAACCTGTAACTGGCAAAAATGCGCGATTCGATATGAAGAAAGAAAATGCAGTTTGATGAAGATGTTTTCACAAAAAGCAACTAAAGTAAATCTTAAATTGATATCATATATCTTATCTTACTTAGTTGCAAGTGTTTCCTTTGAAAAGGATTCGGGTGGCTTGTTGGAATATAATACGAACAAGGGCTGTTTGTAAAACATGCATGCCCCCCATATGGGCTGTCTGTTGTAGTGGCAGCCATTGTGTGAATACTTTTTTGTCACTGTGACCTTGACCTTTGACCTAGTGACCTGAAAATCAATAGGGGTCATCTGCGAGTCACGATCAATGTACCTATGAAGTGTCATGATCCTAGGCAAAAGCGTTCTTGAGTTATCATCCGAAAATCATTTTACTATTTCGGGTCACCGTGACATTGACCTTTGACCTTGTGACCTCAAAATCAATAGGGGTCATCTGCGAGTCATGATCAATCTACCTGTGAAGTTTCATGATCCAAGGCATATGCCTTCTTGAGTTATCATCCGAAAATCATTTTACTATTTCGGGTCACCGTGACATTGACCTTTGACCTTGTGACCTCAAAATCAATAGGGGTCATCTGCGAGTCATGATCAATCTACCTGTGAAGTTTCATGATCCAAGGCATATGCCTTCTTGAGTTATCATCCGAAAACCATTTTACTATTTCGGGTCACCGTGACCTTGACCTTTGACCTAGTGACCTCAAAATCAATAGGGGTCATCTGCGAGTCATGATCAATCTACCCATGAAGTTTCATGATCCTAGGCGTATGCATTCTTGAGTTATCATCCGGAAACCATTTTACTATTTCAGGTCACCGTGACCTTGACCTTTGACCTAGTGACCTCAAAATCTATATGGGTCATCTGCGAGTCACGATCAATGTACCTATGAAGTGTCATGATCCTAGGCAAAAGCGTTCTTGAGTTATCATCCGAAAATCATTTTACTATTTCGGGTCACCGTGACATTGACCTTTGACCTTGTGACCTCAAAATCAATAGGGGTCATCTGCGAGTCATGATCAATCTACCTGTGAAGTTTCATGATCCAAGGCATATGCCTTCTTGAGTTATCATCCGAAAATCATTTTACTATTTCGGGTCACCGTGACATTGACCTTTGACCTTGTGACCTCAAAATCAATAGGGGTCATCTGCGAGTCATGATCAATCTACCTGTGAAGTTTCATGATCCAAGGCATATGCCTTCTTGAGTTATCATCCGAAAACCATTTTAATATTTCGGGTCACCGTGACCTTGACCTTTGACCTAGTGACCTCAAAATCAATAGGGGTCATCTGCGAGTCATGATCAATCTACCCATGAAGTTTCATGATCCTAGGCGTATGCATTCTTGAGTTATCATCCGGAAACCATTTTACTATTTCAGGTCACCGTGACCTTGACCTTTGACCTAGTGACCTCAAAATCTATATGGGGTCCTCTGCTAGTCATGATCAATCTACCCATGAAGTTTCATGATCCTAGGCGTATGCGTTCTTGAGTTATCATTCAAAAACTATTTTACTATTTCGGGTCACCTTGACCTTGACCTTTGACCTAGTGACCTCAAAATCAATAGGGGTCATCTGCTAGTCATGATCAATGTACCTATGAAGTTTCATAATCCTAGGCCCAAGCGTTCTTGAGTTATCGTCTGACAACCACCTGGTGGACGGACCGACAGACCGACCGACAGACCGACCGACCGACCGACAGACCGACATGAGCAAAGCAATATACCCCCTCTTCTTCGAAGGGGGGCATAAAAATAATATTAGTTTAAACGGATAATTATGGATTGTTTAATATAGGTAACGCAGTGTAATACAAGTGTTTATTTTGAATATTATAGTTTTTATATCCTTATTTAAAGTGTATTTCATTTCGAAGAATTTCATATTTCATGTTGTACTTGTTCCGTATAGAGGTAGGGTACGGTTACGGTGAAGATTTTATTAAGACTATGCTTGTTATATTTTCTGTTTGCGTGTAACAGCTACCCTGTAATCGATGAAGACGACAATCGGCGGACCATGCAGAACCAAGTGCTTTATATCCGTTTCGACAACACTGTAGAGATGATAAAAGATAATCCATATACGTCAAAACACATACTGCTCATTGATATTACCACTCAATGCCATAATTAAAATACTGCAAATATTGAAATAACATGCGTGCGTTATATGTGGTTTTCAATTGTCAATCCATTTGTCAAATATGTAACCTTCTAAACGATGAAGAATTTAAAAGTATCTAGTCATCGTATGTTTTTGTAAGGATTTTAGCATGGCAGCTATTATTATTTTAATTATACATTTATTGATTCCTACCACAAATTTAAAGTAGTTTCGTGTTTAACATGACGCAGTAGAAATTGTAATAATTATAACACTACAGCATGTTTATTTCCAAAATCTGAAACGGTGATGAAAAGGTGAAATGTTGATATTTAGTATGAAAAAAATATGTAATCAAGATTAAATCAGACTTTAATGAGTCAAGCCGTCGTAAATTGGATGGCACCGTTAATCGATCGTGAATCTGACAAGCATTCGCAAAGTCGACGAGTGTCAGGTTAGATATCAAGGGCAAGATGGTGTGTAGCTAGTAAAAACCTGAGTTGCCCTGCATGAGTTTGAACTGCCACAATGCTAAAAAGTACTATGTTTGAAAACCAAGTACTTTCGGGTAGTTTGTAAATTGAGGAGCTTGTCTCACGACCCCTCCAAAAAACCCGACTTAATAGATCAGCTCATAAATATTAAACACTACATAAGGACAGACATTGAGACGTTAATTACAAGTTACATTATACCAAAGGTGTTGAGGTTGTTTGAGTGTGTTCTATTAACTATGAGTGTATTTTACATACACAATCGATAGATGACGCTCATAATAAAACTAGACTAATACGACTGTATTTGGTCTTGTATTTGTTAAAAGAACACGACGATGAAACTTTTTATTTTCTTAGCATCTCAATATAATATTATTATATGCTAAATAATAGAGTCTTTATTTTGATATTTATATGTTTAGGTAGATGTATTTATCGCAATTAATGAACAAAAACATGATTATGATATCATGAATACTGAACGTTTTGTTGTCCAACAAAATGTATCGATATATTTTTTTTCACACCGAAGTATTATATTTTTAAAATTAATTTCACTAATCATTGGAATGGATACTTACATTGTAAGATTTGATCAAATCGGATAAGTATGCGATCATCACAAGGGACAAAAGCAACCACATACTGTCAAGCAGATTCATACTAGTATATATACATTGATTTGATTCAAAGTTTTATACAAAGATTTGTATAAAGTTTGATGCACACAAATTTAATTGTACAATCTCGGTCTACAGTTCTTACACAGTGCTTTTGTTTCAAAACATTTTTTAAAAGGATCTGTCAATTTCCTGTCGTATAATACACAATTATGTGTGTTCATCGGCGATTAAACGTTTTTGTGTAGATTAATTTGTACGTCTGGTAATAAACAAACGCTTTTATTGTTACTGATTGATAGATTTGCAGAACGTATAAATAATACGTTGACTTTATCGGCGATGACCCGGACCCGCGTTCGTACAATCTACTATGTCATATTGGAACTTAAGGGAAAAAGGACGTATCCCTCGTTATAAACTTTGCAGCCTTGCCAGATTGTGAGTTGCGGTAATATAAAAACATCTTAGCTCTGAAAACCAAGATGCGCTTTCCAACGTGTAGAACTGATCTATTACCACAAACACACACATACGGTTGTCGTCCAATTTTTCAGCTAATCTACATTCTTATATTCAACATTTATATTATAGACCTTGGTAATATAATTAAATTAAAACTGAGGCAGAATTTTGACTGATTATATGTTTGATTTTACTTGAAACAAATTATTACATTTTGAAATTGTAATAATTGTTTGTTGTTGAAAGATGTTGAACCCAAATCTTACGTCTGGTACGTACATTTAAGACCCTTCGAGTTTTCTCATAATCCAATATGTGGTAAAATACATTTTAATCTGTGTATAATCAAACCATATTGCTAACTAAGTCATCTTAGAACGAATATTCAACTGAAGGTGTTTCCATAGACAAACATTTATTTTATGCTTTCCGGTGATTTAAAGAGATATATCAGTGATTTAAAACTGATAATTTCACTGTTTCAAACAGTGAAAATTATCAGTGAAAATTATCAATTATTTTCACTGTTTACTGTGAAATGGCGTCATTTTTTACGAAATGACGTCATTATTCCAGCGAAATTCTTTAGTTAAACTTTTTAACAATGTATATAAACTGTTAAAAAAGCATAAAATAAAAAGAAAATTTCTTGCATTCGGTGGAATATCGATTTTAAATCACTCGTAATCACAGAAAATATTTTTTTTTACTCGTGGCGAAAATATTATTTTCTATGATCACTCGTGATTTAAAATCGATAATCCACCGAATCCAACAAATATCCTCTATATCACTTGGATATTTATCACGACATTTTACCTAACAATGGAGCCATTACGGGTGTTCGTAATACGGATACGGTACATCTCATTTCAGCGAGAGTCATGAACCAATATTCTTAAACAATCTATTTAATCTCTTGTTGTTTACTGAATTCACCTGTTTAAACTACGTACTTCAACGGCGTTGATCAATAATTATAAACCAGAGTTTTATTAAACTTGAAAAAGAGAACTGTCCCGAATTGAAGTTTATTTCAATAAATATATTATTACAACGTTTGATAATAACTAATCATTTCCAATAAAATGTGTGTGAAAAAATGTTTGCAATAAATATTTTATATTATGTGAAAATATAAAATGTAAAAACAAGCATATGCTATTATTTAACAAGTTTACATTCATTAACTAGTATATGAAATATTGATAAAAGCTATACTCAATCAAAGAGCAAAATGACTGATTACATTTAGTTTCAATTTTGTATTTCACACTAGCAGATGATCGATTTTGAAGAAGTCACTGAAACGACTGTTTATACGCAAATGATAACATCTCACATGACGAATGTCACGTAATGGTTTGGTTTGATGCAATAATGATATTTCTATTTGACACTGAATTAAGTAATTCCATTTAACCTAAATATGAGAACATTCCTCAAATTGAAATAAAAAATCAGTTAACACTTAGTAATACATTTTACAAAACTAATGAATTTTAGGGATATTAACATAGACCAAAATCAATAATTCATTACTGCATTGCAAAACATTGCCAATAAAACAATGGCTGGCATCAATTAATTCACTTGTTCTTTCTAAAGAAGGCGAGGGTAAATATATCAATGGAATTGAGATCGATCAGTTATATCCCTATGTGAACCCATTGTCTGTCTAACACACTCAGAGGGTTCTTTCTATGAACCAAGTTAATTGAGATGAGTCCTGAGCAGCGTAGACAGGTTTTTTTAAGTCGTCACTGCTACCACAAGGCACCATATCGGCCACAGAAACAGAGATCCCACTCACACGGGAAACCTTCAATGCGAAAAAGGAACGTTTTAAGAAACAGTAAATCGCAGTTTATAGATCCATCAATACAAATCTAAACCATACATATATGTTTGGGTGTAAATTTTATTAAAACAAATGTTTTGACAACACACTACTGTAATATATATATTTTTCTTACGCTAGCAATTGTGTCTTTTTAGATTTCAATCAATGCTTTTGTGTCACAAATATGTATATATAATGCAGAAATAATTTTCAACACAACCGGTTTACTTGTTTTGGTTTAAGAGACCTTTTCACAGTTTTTACCATGTATTGAAGTTTGTCATTAAATGATTTATAATGATAAATGTAAACATTGGATCTAAAAGCTCCAATAATAAACAAGAATAAAATTAAAGACAGAAAAAAGTAACAACCCTAAACAGGACTCCAACCACTGACCCCTGGAGTAACAGTCTTACGCTTAGACCACTCGGCCATCCGTGCTCATAAAAGGACGATGTATGTCATACTTTATATAAGCAATCCTCTTAGTGTCACAATATATAACGACAACAACAGAACTCTCCAAATTATTCAATCGTTTGGCGTTGCAACCCTTTATAATTTTCAGGTTTTAAAATCAACAACAGATGCATTTAATTAATATTTTAGAGCATGGTTATTGTTCAGTATTACAGTTTCCTCATAAATATCATAACTACAACAAACATGTGCGAATCTGAAACTTTTTAAAATAATTTTGTTAATTTACCAATACGTGAAAAGGTCCATTTAAGTGTACAAGAATGTCCTTTGACATCGATGCCGTTTTCTGGTACAAACGAACTATTTCCGGTCAGTCAGTTTTAGCACATGCTTAGATGTTAGCTTTCTTTAGATACAAAAAATGAAGTGCACAAACTGTGGCATTATGCATACCTTGGCTATGACAATTTTGACTTCACGTTGTTTACTCCGGGCATAGGTAACCGCTCGCGGGAAGCAGAGTCACTGATGAGGATATCGACCAGATGTGGGGATCTTCAGATATTGGTCCTCACACGTCAGCTTTCTGTAGTTTAGAATTTCATAATAAATACTACACGACAGTAATCTACATGAGGAATTAACTAATTTCCCTTCTAATTCAACTTCGTCTTTTGCATTTAAACTAATAAGTTTGAATGTACATTTTAAAATACTGAACACATATAAATATAATAAATTGAATATAGTTGCTTATGTTTTTACATTATATTTCATTGATACAAGTTAATCAGACATGTCTTGTTTCAATATAACTTCAATAGTATATTGAGAATAATATTCATGACCCTATTAAAGTGAAATTATGGGCATTTTTCACTGTGGAATTGAGCTGAAAAGAATTAACAGATAAAGAAAGTTAGTTAAAATGTGGTAACTGACCAATTCTCTGCAACTCATCCTGCTACCAGTTGTTTATAAAAAATATATATTATATTCGATATTTTACATGACTGTCCCAGTCCTCTAAGCCGAAGTACACCGTAAAAAGAAAAATTATGTGGACTTCCAATTTCGTGTTTTGTCATGGTTATTTTCTTTGTGCTTTGTTAAAGTATACGCATACTCTTTAATAAAACGTTACAAATGCCATCATGAATACTTTATTTGAAAATGAATTAATGTCAGTTAAAATTAACGACTTTCATTCATGCATTATTACTCTTCAGCAATCATGATGCAATGTATGTTGTTTTTATCGTCCTTTATTTTACGGTGTGGTTTTCGCTTTATTCAATTTATCGATATGCGAGTCTTGTGTAATGCTTCAATGCGAGGTTACTGTGAAAAGGTCGCGTCGGTCGACTTTACAACGTTTTACCATACCAGAATAACAGTCCAATAATATATACCGGATCTCGTTCAACGGGTCGTAGAAATGAATAGACAATGTGTTCCTCCTTGTAAACATAAATGGTTTTAACCGTTGCAACTAATGTCTAATACACGCACCAAAAGGTCAAAGCATACTTGAAATTATAAATTATTTTTTTAATAACTTATATAAGACTGTTATTTGTTTTGGTTCAAAAACTGCCCAAAAACTGAATTGTTGAATATGTCGACGTTTCAGTTTATCGTACTATTTAAATTTTAATGTATTGACAATTGGACTAAATATTGCTCTTAAATCAATATTCGGAAACGATTATCTTCCACTTTGTCAACCCTATGCGTATCAATTGCACCATTTTAAATAAAAGTATTTCGTTTAGATTAGCTTATTACCCGGTTAAAAGTTCAATAATATGTACGTTGTTTCGCAAAGGTAAACACTTTTCGACCAAGCTTAGGGTAAACTAAAAGTCCAGCTCATTGATTTAAAAAAGTGTAGTGTTGTACAAGTTACAAACATTATCCAAAGAATCGATATTTTTAACCAAATACATTTGACAAGGTTCATTTTTCATTTTGCAATTCGTTTTCATGTTAAGATATGATTTTGAAAAGAATATATTGCCTAAAGCAATGTTTACAAATATATTAGAAGTTTGTTTATTTCATTGAATAAAAATTACACTGCATACATTGATTAATGATCTGTTGGTTTTTCAAAAGGAAATACCATAAAGGATTGTACACACAGTTTAAAAGTATGCTGCAGTGTCGCATATTGTATTTTTTCAAACTGATTATAAGTCAATTTAACAAATAACTGGAAGTTCCTTTCATAAACTCTTTGAAATACAATATGACACTATAATTTTTGTGTCATAAAATGTCGCAGGATATTTTAATAAAATAAAGGAAGTTTATCAACAAACCCGCGCAGACGGCCTTTCGTAATTGCTGACAAGATAAAGTTTATCGTACATTATTCTGTACAACCATAAATATGATTTAACAGACATCGAGTCTATGATAAGGATTCGCTAAATCGTGGTTAACAGATTAAAAGCGCCAAACGAGTAAGGCATGTCTTTCAAAACTTTAACATTTACATTAAATGTATGGTCCCCTTATTGCTTGAAGTATTAGCTTCCCAATTAATCGAAAGTAACCGACACCTACGTATTCAAGATAGGACACCTACAAAGCTCAAGTATCAATCGAATTTCTGATAATCGCACGGCAATCTTGATAATATTTGTTACGTTGTAAAAGGTTATCGGAAAACATACAGAACGGCATTTTAATGTTTCATTTTGTCAATATGTGCAGCTTATGAACTGTGAGATTACGAACACGCCCCATGTGTTCATTTCATTAATTAACAGTTTGACGATGTTCACACATTTACATAAATGTTCGAATTAAGATGTACTACAGTAGGTTGTCCGTTGTGGGAACAAGTTATTTGCATGAATAACGATCATATGGTTTTCATACAATCAGGTTGCGGGCGCTCTATATTGTTCAAATTAGGGAAACCGATCATCATTGCACGATAAGGACATACACACACATTGCTTTAAACTAATTAAATGGAAAAATACATAGTCTTGGCAATGGTGTTTGGAGTGATGGGTTTTTTATGTCTTGCGTCGTCTGCATACATCATACTTGTTGTCGGAAGGTGAACAGTACTCATGACTGAATTGAGCTCGTGTACAGGTAGGCCATATTTCCATTCTGTTTAATTAAATGCTTCAGTGTGTGATATTCAAAGCATCACACATTCGAAGTTTAAATACTGATGTTTACGTGCATAAAACAACGAAATAGTTTGTTATTTTTTTATTAGCTTATTGTATTCCTATGTCACGTGTATATTATGAACATGATATAATATGTATGTAATGTATATTCAAAAGGGAGGAGTATGAAATGATAACACAGCAACGACAGGATGAAAGACCGTGTCCTGCAGATTGATATTTGTCCGTATTGCAAAACTGTCCCACCCACGACTGTCTTTGTTTAAAGACATTACCAATCTACTTGAATGGGTCTGTGGACAACTCTGACAACCATTATCATTTTGCAATATTTCATATTATGAACAATATTGAGAACATCTCGAGAAAATGTCACAAAGATTGATGCTACCGATGTGTACTATCACGATCATCATTTACTATTTATTTTGGGATGCATTACTTTTTGTTAAAGTTTTCGAATCGGTCTTGAATGTCCATCGATATCTAACGCTTCCTGTATCATAATAATTAGAGGTAGGAAACTACCATGCATACAAATTAAATTTATTATGTTGAATGCTTAATAAGCATCATGCTGTAATACGATAATATGCATTATATACCAGTTTTAGCTGTTTTTATTATAATCATAATAATGTGTGTACGTAGCTTTATGTTTCAGTTTGCTGTTAAAGTCTGTAAATAATTCTGACAAGGTATACAATATAAATGCATAATTGCCAATGACCCATCATTAGGGCGAGTCGACATTATTATAGTAAAGTACATAGTTTTTGCATGCAAGACACCACGTGCAGAAAAAAAACATGCACGGTTTTATAGCAGTCTACACCACTTAATTCATAACGTGTATGCACAAAAATGCGATGTATTAATTAACACAAAGGTTCGACATGTATGAATTCAATAAGGAAAGTTTTACCGACTTCTTAATTCTATATTATCGCGTATGATATATGCTGTTAGGAATGTTGAAACTAACTGAACGGGTTGCACCAGAACGTGCATTTTGAGTTTAATTTAAGCTTTTCTAAAACTGAATAAAAATGAAATATTGCATCATAACTGGGTTAATGAAGAACGGCAGAACTATATTAAATTGTTTGAAATGTAACTAGGTAAACATATAAATAACCTAATTACTATTGCGGGTGTTTAATTACTCTGCTCGAGTTATATTTCTGCACTTATCTAGTTAATTTTACAATGACCTACTCAATAAAGCAAGAATAGACGTTGATATTTGATACGTCCTAAATAGCTGCTATTTAGTTGGCTTTTTTCACACAATAGTCTGTTTGACAACTTAACCAGTAAGTGCATCTGAGTCATCGAGCATGTGTCTGATTTCGTCCTTTATTATTTCCTGTGATTCAATTCTATCATCGGCTCTCCCGCGTATGTTTGAGCAAACGTAATACATATTTATAGACTAGTCTGGCATTTTTTCGAATAGTCTTTTTATTAAATGTTATAAAACATGACATTTCAAAAACATTTAATATTTGTTTTATTATTTTCCCTCTATATATTTGAATAGTAAATAAAGCATTACTATTTATTTCGTATATAATACTATCTGCAAGTGCATATATCCACTCAGATGTGTTCAATATGTTTAAGAATATACTCCATACCAAACCATACAACCCATGCGAAACACATAAACTTCTTACAGGACATGGGGCCGAAGATAGTACATATGTTCTGGTTTTGATGGTCAGTACGGACACGAACGACGAAGTCTGCTGATCCACGAGCTAAAATCAAATGTTTTTAAACCGGAAACTAACTTCTCATATTTACTTTTTTAGTAAACACTACGCCTTTGTGATTGCGGTGAACCAGTTAGCGGACATGAACGAAGGCGGAAGGAAATAGTAGACGAAGAAATGCCCTATGTCTAAAAATAGAACTACTGATAAATATAACAATGGGACTCCATGCTCGCACTAGGTATGTAATGTTAAATGTTCGGTGAACGATAATGAAAGCAATATTCCGTGGAACGATGATTAAAGTACAGCTTGCACTTTGTATGAGCTATATGTTAAATACTCATTTTGTGTATGACATTATTGCAACTAAGTAGCAAAATATAGTTTAAACTACGTTCTTGCCAAACACAACGCCAATTGATACTACTATACTAAGAAGGTCACCTAATTTGTATTCATATAAATATTTTGTCTAAAAGCTGATGGTAAATAAATATATATTATAAAACACAATGGTTGATATAAACAACATAATGGGGTGACACAAAGCGCCACATTTTTATTAGCAGTTAAATGTGTAAAAAGCTTCAAATACAGCATTATACAAAATTGTATTGTTACATAAAGTAAAGATAAGTCGCAAATAATCGTTTAAAAACGCCATTACATATTTTTAGTAGGCCACACAAATTTATTGATGAGTAGTTTAATTTAAATGTTGAGGTTTCAGTGTTGATGCAGATGTGACCTGCACTAAATAAAGAACAAACAACATAAACATATGTATACGTTTATAAAATAGTTTTCTTCTGTGTTTGCTTTTCTGTTGAGTACTCTTTTCGCAAATCTATGGGGTTATACAGAATGGGATTGTGTTATATTTTTTGAACTTTGTTAATAATTGTCATTCTTTGACATACGCATGATTTTGTCAAGTTGCTGTTTGATATAGCATAATTCAGAGATAAGAGTTAAAAAGGGAAATAACTTACCAATATATATTTTACTTAGCAGGCATAACTATCTAAAACCTTTTGTATTGGTGTCATATTAGGGAACTATTAAAGATGTCTTCAAACTGACAACTAGAAAGTTGTTTATAAATCGACTATACTGGGTAGGTTAAACATCCCATTGTTTTCAAACAGAAATATAATCTCATACATATACGCGTAAACTGTCCGCCTATTATTTAGCATCGGCACGTTTCCCCATATTACATCAATATCGGAATTTGCACATATGCTTTTTAAAGGAACTTTTATGCACACAATTACCAAGTGCAATGTGTGCATGGTCGCCTGCATAGCGCTTAAAGGACTTCAAACTTATTCCGTTCGCACTGAGTGACAACGTGACACGTATGTATTATCAATAGAGCAAACCGATTATACAAGGTTATTTTAAATGACAATCAGACTTATCTTGTTAATATCGTTCTGAAAAGTGAAACTATTATTTAAAGTTATATAGTGTTTCATTTATGTAATCAATACAACATTTTGTAAACATTAATAACCCCATTGGTTTTTCCTTTTACAAATAAAATGGTTTATATCAAATGTATGTTATTGATATTATTCACACCTTTAACCTTCATAACATTGAGCGGTTCAAGATTGGGTAAGTGCTATCGGATTATCACTCCACACAAGCAGTCAATGTAAACATGTATGCCTTAAATTAGATATGCCATAAGTGTGAAGAAATCTGTATATGATGTTGCCATTCAAAAAAGCTCCGATTAAAATATTCTGCTGGAATGAAGAAATTAAATCTGCGACTTTATGGCAACACAACTAAATATTGTGTTGAAGCAGCTATTAGTAGTAAATACAATTATTTGAGAAACCTATTAACCTTTTGCGTTTAGCAACATTAAAAGGTTCTTTGATTTCGAAAACCCAATAAACAACATACTACTAGAGATACATATGGCTTTCAAAAATACAGTTTTTATTATTAATACCGTTTGCCAATCATATTTATTCGAAACATCACCAGAAAATGATATGATATTTAATATGAATCAAGCATGGTCATGTTGTTGTTGTTATTGATGTCGCGGCGGTATTCGACATGTTTTTATGCCGTGTCATAAAAAGCAAGAAACAATGAAGCCAATTTGCATTGGGCTTCATCAATATTTTCATTGTGCACATATTTAATTTGAAATACTACACGAAACAATGCCTTAGAAATATCATAAGATGTGTTTGTGTCCCCCATATATATATGACCTTTGACCTTGAAGGATGACCTTGACCTAGACCTGTTTAATCACTCAAAATGTGCAGCTTCATGAGATACACATGCATGTCAAATATCAAGTTGCTATCGTCAATATTGCAAAAGTTATGGCCAATGCTAAAGTTTTACGCAAACAAACCAACACACACACAAACAGGGCAAAAACAATATGTCCCCCAGTATAGACTGGGGGACATAAAAAAATTACCTCTTTTTGTTCAATATAATAATCTATAAAGTTATATGACATGATAAAACGTTTTTACCCTTTAAACAGTATGATTTGTATTGTTATATTTACGTTAAGATGAATGTATTCAAGAAGATGCAAATAAAGCAAAGTGGCTTGTGGGCCAAAGTGTGACCACTGTTAGAGACATGTAGGTATCCAAAATGAAAAGCAATACTGCTTCTTGCCCAAAATAAGCGTTCTTACCAAGGTATGCTTATTTTTTTGGACACAAAGTTGTAAAGTTATTCAGCCCAAGGTATTTCAGGAAATAAACTATTTGAAATACACATACATTGGAATCAAGTCATGAAATATATACAAATTGCATGTCTCAAGAGAAAAAATATATGATTGTTATTGGAACTGATAATGTCAAATATGTGTCATAAACGTACCAAGTGTTAAGACAATACTATCATAACATACATGTGGAGTGGGAGGTATTATTACATATTAAATTGAATAACATTATTTACCAACAGCAAAACACTTGCTTGTCAGAGCGAGTGTGCATATTACACAGACAGCATCAAAACGGCTTTTGAGAGAAAGTATGCATTGGTTCATTGAAGCTACTGAAAGCGTCACTTACAAAATAAATTATCAAATGAGGCGATCGCATAAGCCGACCTTTGTTTGTTCTTGAAACCAGGTACGCACGTAGTTCCACACAGTTATAAGTACACATTTATGTATAAACGAGGCACTTATCATCCGGTGTTAAGTACACTTAATAATATAGTGTGCTTGTATCACCAACTTTTGAAAAAAATATACAAATGCACTTAATTTTAAAACAGTGTAATGCAAGTATTTTTAAGAGACGCGATTAACAGGAGCTCCGTGAAATGGATAGACTACACGATCTACAATTCGTAAGGAAACAAGTGAGGTATACCTAAGAGTATTACACTGACACTTTTCAACGTTCTTATATTGAGTCATACATGTGACGTCTAGAGTGGTTACAATGTTGAGCTTAGATTTATATGGTGACCCTTTTTCCAACCACGTCATCCCTTTTCGAACTCTGCTCAGATATTGTAGAGAAATACATTCAAATAAACTTTCATCATGATTCAGGCAGAAATATAATTACTAGTGTGTTAACAAGGTTTGTTCTTAGAATCGACTCCGTGACCTAGTTTTTGATGAACATGACATAAACTAAACCGATAATGACAAGACAAATATTCTGACCATGCACGGTTTTTCTCTTAGATTTGACTTGGTTACCAAGTTTGTAAATGCACGTGATCCAGATTCAAACTCGGCACGAGATAAAACTTAAAGCTGGACGACAAACGACACAAGACGGACGATGCCGGAAATAGACTAACACAATAGCTCACAATGAAATCTTTACGCACTGGTGAGTTTATAAATGAAGGAGAGCTATTAAGAGCGGTATATCTAAAATGTAGATCCAACGCAAATACAACATGCCTTTATTTACCTATAATGTACGATTTCAACTATTAAAACGGTTATTGATAGAATTATTTAAACATATCTGCTCATAAATTAAAATGATACAAAGTGCTTGAAAAATCCACAACACAGCAATACTTCCTCACTGGATCGGAGCTATGTAATTGAAAGGTTTTGAATGACTGCTGCAATTTGGAGATTCAAAAAGATGGAAACTCCGTTGGGATTTACACACTCTGTGTGTGTCTGCTTGTATTGCCCATATACAAGTATTCTACATTCTCCTTTATATAAAGACATAAGGTAATTATCCCGGTTTGAAAGCGCTTAAACACATAATTATTGCTATCTTAAAACATATAGTTTTATTTGTTGTACCTTGTTGCTACGGAATACACCTATTGATATAATAGCGAAAACGCCTTTGGGAATTCCAATTACAGAACAGCGTGTTTTGTTTATGGCTAGTTTCTGTTTTGATTGACATTGAAATGATATGTTTAAGCTTTTATGACAATTTATTAATGTCAACGTTAGTATTTTTTTTACAACGTTATTTATTTTAGTAAAATTAAACAACTTTTAATGACTTTTAATACAAAATAACGATGACATCATTTATGTTATTTTAACAAGCAGAAGTTTTCAAAGGATTTTTGGTGTTATTAAGTATATAGTACTTTGCTTGTCTTTTTGAGTCGAAGTCATGAAGTTTACAGTGTTAACATTAGCATGCTATTTTCAGTTGACATTTTCTGCTCCGGCTGCTATCCGATGTGGAACGACATGGTGTGAAAATGTTGGGTACGAATCCTGTATTCGTCCACCGGAAATTCGTTCAGAGCAGGACTCGGACTGCTACTCGTGTGACATGCTGGCGTTGGTCGGTGACCCCTGTGACCCCGTAAATAGCAGACTGGGCTGCGTCTTGTATTGCATAGGTACAAATTCTTGTTATTGATTAAAATTATCTTCATCGTTGAAATAGTTTTCATAATTGTAGCCGTTTATAACAACTTGTATACGAAATCACCAAGATAATAAGCCAAGATTCAAAAGAACGCTGTTGAATGCCTTGGAATGCATAGCAAGTGCAAATATTTAGAAATTGTTGGTTATAGTGTTCTTTGAAGGTTTGTATTCTGTTACAGACAAGGCTAAAGAGAATGAAAAGCAAATATGGAACCAGTCGCAGGTAGCTATGAACATGACATGGCAGAATCTCGTAAAAGAAAAAGACAACAATATAACGCTTTTTTATAACAGTAAGTTTATCATTATTATTTATTGCATAGTTAGGATATTAAGAGACGACGTTAACGAAACTCAAATAACGTGCTTTAAAAATTTAAACAAAACAACGTAAATGGTATTTAAAACTTTTAAATTACCAATATCGACATGTGTCCTTCTTTCTATGATAGATAGTTAATTCTTATTCAGATATATTTACTTTACCAAACCGCTGTGCGCAGTTGTGGATGCATGGCTTCGCGTAAGCTATTAATGCGGTGGGTTTTGTATACAATTTATATACCAACTCAACTGTCTTAGTTGGATAAAATCTGCGTGAATTCAAATCCACTTCCGCCAGAATACCCACTATTTGTATGAAATACTATGTAAACAATTTTACGACACGTGTATCGAGAGTCTTATACACACGTTTACATTGAGTTTCAAGTGGTAAAATATATCGTGGATTGTCCTGTAAACTGTAATTAAAATCTATAATTTACTAAAGTCAAAATGCAAAAAAAGCTAAATTATTTAAACAAATCTCAAGCATGGAACGTAATTATTGTTACAGGTGCAGTAGATAATGCAAGAAGAGTGAAAGATGCGAACAGAAAAGTGCAACTATACTTGGCGCTTTTTCTTACTACGCTTGTTGCCCTTTGTATGATTGTTCCGGTATTAGTGTTGTGGGTTCGCTGTAAATATCGCAGGTACCAGTAAGTAATTTGTGTTATTTGAACTCAGTGGTAATCAATTCCCTTTAAATGTATCTGACGTGTATACAAAAAACGATCTTAAGTCACAGGATTTTTGGATAACATTTAAAGTTATTAGACATCAAATCTTTTGTCAAAATGTAAATGTTCATGCGGAAAACATGGATATCAGAGTTGACATTTATTTTATAGAGAAGCGATAGGTTGAGTACCGAATTCATATTGAACTACTATTATAACTACATTAAAAAATAATATATTCACTTAAATGATATTATTTGTACAAAAGCCAGTTTAATCACCGATAATTTATTTCTGGTACCTTACCATTTAAACAAAATAAAAATGTGTGAGCTAATATTTTTCAGACAAGTTGGAACAATTAACGAAGAAGATCCTGGCGAGCATTCGACGACCTCAGGACCATATTCAGAAACACAGTCAGAACTCGCCCAACCCGTGGATGAGTCAATTGTCAGGCCTAGTGAGTCCGTGATCGAAGCAACCGATAATGTCTCCCGTGAGACCACCGGGAATGGGGATACAGATTCACAGAATGACCCAGCAATTCAATCTGACGTAGAAGATTTTCGCGACGGTCGTCTGAATAACATTTCTCCACAACAGAATGACATGCCATCTTTGTATACGGGCTCCCGTACACCGTTTACGGTCAATAGTTAAATTATTTAAGGAAAATAAACAATTAAAGCATAAATGATAAACATTCGATTAGATTGCCATGGATAACTTTCACGTGGTTTATTATGACGAGGATAATTATTTGATACGCACCACTGACTGTGCGGTTTTAACGAAATTTTTTGCGACCTATTGCGTCTTCAAGGTTACGAGTTTAAACTGTACATATTTTTAGAGACTGTAAACTTAAATTGTATATGTAAATTTGACAATCACGTTAACATTATAAACGTATATTAAAACGTATTGAATTCAAATAAAATATTCGGGTGAAATGTCAATGACACAGGTTTCTGCGTCGGTTAATCGGAGAGGCCAGAAAAAGGGTCAGTTGTATTTTGGAACAGAATATTTTGGAAAGGTGTAATTCAGTCATTCAGACACACGTTTGATGTGATGAAAACCTCGACCTTACACACTGATCTTTGTGTTCATCTAGTACAAAAGGTAAGAGCAATATACCTGGCGTTGATATTAATGTCTTTGTAAATGACCTTAATGTAGTTGTGTGATATGAGTTTGATATGAGGAGCAGTTAACGATCTATTGCAAACAATTATTATGGTAAGAACTATTCAAATGAGTTGTAATTTGATTATTAAACGCATATTTTTTTTACTGCTTCCATTTTTTGCGATGTAGTGCTTATGTATATGAATATATTAAAAATGATTGGACATAACGTTAAGAAAGGTATTTTGCTGCGTCTCATATAATAAAAAACTATGACATAATTTTATCCGATTTTCTTTGGTGAGCAGCTTTAAATATAAATATAATTATAATTCGTCATGAAATGCAGAATGATATGTTGGTACTATTAGCCATTGTCAACATACCCATGAAGATCTACGTGTACTCAGAAGTGCGTTTATTTAACAAAGTACGTGATTCATTACAACTATGAATAAGCAGTCCAAATCATATCATTTTCCAATAGATAGTTAAGACGATCATATAAACCTGATAGCACGAACAAGGCTATTCACATGGCAGGTTAAATTGTTTAGGGAAGACATACGTCACATGCCTTTAAACTAGAGCAATGCTGTAAGAAGTATAAATTTAGAAAACTCTAAATATTTCGGTCACTATTAATAAATGCACTCATTTCGATATAAACACCTTCACATTTATAACGATATGTATGTTAAAATTCAAATAGCGATTTGATAATAATACTGTTAACTTAGGTTTGCCGTTCTTTTTGCGCAGATTTACAGGTATTTTACGATGTTGTAATGGGGAGGTTGCAAATATAACTCAAATATTTTACATGTTTGTTAACAATTGGCTAGAGCATAAATAATCATGTAGGTCGCCACGGTGATCATGTTCTAATAACAAGAACGACAGAAAAAAGATGAAAAAAGTACTGTATGTTTATATAAAAGCAAGCGTATGTTTATCTGTAATATTTTGTACAATTATAAATCAATGTGTATTACTATATGTTTATCAAATAAATCTAAGAAGGGTCTATATCGGCCCAAATTCGGGGCTATTTATTTGTTTTAAAATATTGTACATGTCATTCAAGTAAATTACATGGCAAAATTATGTCATACTTAATGTAATAAAACAAATTTAGATGACGCATCAAAATAAGTTGGCAACATATAATACCGATAACTACAACACAAAGGTTATATAAGCTGCATTTTCAACACACTTGTTGAAAGAAGGGGCGGATTCAATCCAATAACGTACGAATCGTCGGATGAGGCTATATCTTCGAAGAAGGTCCCAGCATTTAACAAGTATGTCATTTATCGACGAGTACTAGCCGACAACGTCGTGATTCACGCAGAACTATGACTTTATATGGAAAAATTGTAACACAAAAAGTTGTATGGTCCTGAAAATGTATGAATTAATTTGCATATGTGCTGAATTCACAAAAGAAAATAAACAAGATTGTACACTGGTTTACTTTCTCATGAGAATGCAGCGTGTCGGAAAAAATGCAATATCTATTTAGGTAATTGATATTGACAAAGCTGTACGGTCATGAACATGTATGAACTTATTTGCATTAATAATAAGTTCCGTGGGGAAAAATATTATTTCACATAGGTGTGCTATCATATAAGAATATTTCGTTCAAAAACAGAGTAAAGGCGTTTTAATTACAAAATGTATACTAAAATGTAAGAATGTACTAAACACTTGAAACTTTATCAACTTTCAGTTGAAGATGCATTAATGTTATAAATTAGAACCATACTTGCCTTAACTACACTAAAAGGAAGCTTCGGTTGCACATACGTCTTTCTAAAGCTTAAAAAGCAATATATACTGATCAAAATTATATAATAATACAATCTGATTGATCTGTATGATAGTAATTTGTTATTGTTCTGAATTGATAATCACTATTTAATGCTGAGGAATACACATTGTTGTTTTCAGCAGTCTTTGGAAAATGGTCAAGTAGACCTATTGGAAGAAGTAAAGGAGAAACGTCAGAAGGTGAAGATTGCTTTTGGGTCACACTAGGACCTATGAAACATTTTGCACGGTTTTCTAACCTTAGTGACATCCAAAACGCACGTGTTTATATTCGTTCGAGAAAATCGGCAGTGTCTACATTTGTATCACAATATCACAGCCGCTGTTTTTAACACTAGCGAAACCAGTGTGTTTGTTAAACAAGAACAAGCATTAATTGCGATTAAATTTATACTTAAACAAAGCGGTTCGGGTGTACACTGATCGTTGTGTCCTTGGTCGGTATGACAGACTGTTGTCAAAAGCGGTACAAGCCGACAACGTCCATTGAACATCATACGACCATCATTAACTTTATGTCTGCGCATTCAATACAAATATGAAGTCACTAGATCAAACAAGTTTCACACAATAGTGAGGTCTGATATGATTATCATTCCATCTGGTAAGTTATCAACTGCTAGTGTCAACCAAGTTTATTAATGCGTTATTAATTTTGTTAAACATGCATATATTGCTGTACGAGTCGTCTACTTTGCAAAAGTATTTCCTTGCTTATTGCGGAGGTCATTCGGTCCAGTTAACATCTATATATTCAGACAGACTAGTATTGACGTAATCGAATGTTTTGCAATAATACTATTAATTTGAGGCATGAGTTACTCTTTGCAAACTGCTGGTTATGCTTAACCCCGGCTTAACACATAGTTGTTTAGTGCTTCCATTGACCACAGTAAAATGCAATATTGCATAAAGCAAACATAAACTCGCTTAAGGTATTCCACCGTAACTGAGTATTATTTATAAACATATTTGTATTGGCTTTCATATATAGGTAGGTTGAGTCAGCTTTAAGCGTACGATATTCATTTCGCGGTAGGCTTTCAATCAGGTAACATGCGGTACAAATCTTAAACGCATAAGACTAATGATATTACTGCGTAAGACAGTGGTATTTTTAACACATGAAAATATGTGTTTTATGTGTATTATAAGCTTATGAATATTGAAAATGGATTTAAAACATTTAATGCAAATAATGCATACGCTTTTTGACGGATGGATTTGTATAATTCGTAAGATACTTACACCACGTTTTTTTATAAATATTTTAGAAAAGTAAATCTTCGAGATGGTGCCTGAGACGGTTGTCATCTTGCTTACGCTAGCAACGATCGCCTTCATCCTGGTTGTAGGATTAGTATTACTGTACAAGAAATGTCAAAGGTCAACATAGAGAAGCGCTGCGCCGCATCAGCCAAGTGGGTATGATTTCATTGATATCTTGTTTTCTGAATGTTGCATGAACATAGCATTTGTAATATTAAAAAAAAAAATAATCCTGAAACAACGATTTAATCATGTGAATTGGGTACAAGTGACCTCGTCTGGAAGATCACGCTTCAATTGTATTCAAATTGAAATAGGCTATACGGAAGTTATCGTGATTGTTACGGTTAACCGATAAGTATTTTAGTTAAACTATTAAACCGGATAGAAACAGACCAAGCAAGAGCTGAGCTTTAAACACAGCTGTTTTTATATAAATAGTGCGGTGACTGTTTTAAACGCGTCATACTTATCTAACCTACATTCTACTTCTACGGCATCAGGTTTAATGTAGAGGACATGCAATGCAAGTTATACTTTAAAGACACTGGTTTATAAAATAAAGTAACTCATAAAGAAGGCGAAGGAAGATACTAAACATGTTTCTTCTCTAATCGAACAAATTGAAAAATGTCTTGATTTTAGCTACGGATTGAACCAACTGAAAGTATAGCGATATCTATATATTATTTTATTTAAAACACGATTTATTTCAGTGATATGTGTTAATTGTTATACTAGCAATAGCCTGCACAATACACTTTAATTGTGTTATTTTTACCAGCAGATATTCAATTGGAGTTCATAGTATAATTCAGTCGTAAGGTTATGCGAGTCTATTTTGTTCGAAAGCATAGGATGAAGTCAACAGTGTTTATGTTAACATGTGTTTTTGCTCACCTTGTATTTTCTGCTTCCAGTGCTATTCGATGTGGACTGACTTGATGTACAAACAAATGGTTATTCGTCCACTGAGAGTTTGCCAAGAACAGGACTTAGACAGCTATTTGAGTTACAAACTGGCATTTGTAGGTGACCAGTGTAACCACGAGAACAACAGACAGTAGCATAAATAACCATTCGATCAACATTGAAATTGTGTATCTACTATGCGCCGTTTAAAAAAATGCAAATGCAAAATCATTATGGTCATTTGGTTTAGCGTAAACAAAAAAAACACGGCTAAATACCATGGTATTTGAATCAAGTACAACAATAATATTGAGAAGTTGTTGATAATATTGTACTATCCAGTTGTGTGCTTTGTTACAGATAAGAGTAAAGTAAAGGAAAAGCAAATATATAGCCACTCGCAGGAATATCTTAACCTGACATTGCAGAGTATTGTCATAGAAAACAACAACAATGTAACGCTGCTACATAACAGTCAGTTCATTGTCACGTATGGAAATGGATATATAGATACGACGTTAAAGAAACTCAATAACTTGCTTAAAAACAGTTAAGCGATATTCATTACTGTTGGATCCGTCTGCCCTTGACAATTATACAACGTTTATTTATATATATTTTATTTGCAAGACTGTCATTTGCGATTGTTGAAGTTCAAATCGCGAAAACTCTAAAGCACAATTCCTTTTATTAATTTGAAGTGCTTGAATTGCACATCCCTTCCACCAGAGTATCCGACATTTTGATGATATACTATGTGAGCACCATACGGTTCTTAATAAGGCGCGAAATATGTATTGATATGGTGTTTGTTGCCTCGTGTACTCTTTAAACTAAATTGATGTTGAGTTAGTGGAATGAAAAGTGCACAAAGGCAAAATTATTTCACGAATAAAAAACACGTGGCGTGCGTTATGACTGTTACAGATGCAGAAGATATATAAAGGAAACCAAAAGTTGGGGCCAGAAAAATACAAATTTACTTGGTGCTCTTCTTAAAAACGTGTATTGTTTTATGTCTGAATTAATTCCATTAAATAAAAAGAAACTGTACATAAATACCCTGACTCGTCCGAATGCACATATGCAATTAAATGAACGTATTTGTTTACAAGCCTTGGCTTGTTAAGTCCATTACTATATAAATCTGGGAGCTCAACATATTACCGAACATTGAACTTAGTACCCTAATATATTGCCAGACGGGGGTGGATAAAAAAGTAGAACATGACGAACATTCGATCAACTGCGTACAATACTCAACATGGTTGAGACAATTGTAAGGCCTGGTGAGTACGAGGAATTAGTGGAAGTAAGCATCCAAGTCGTCCGTGAGGATACTGGTAATGGCAAATCAGAATTACACATTCCTACAGCAATTCATTCAGAGCTAGACGGATACCTCGGCAGTCGACTCGACAACTTTTCCCCACAACAAAATGACAGCCCAGTATTAGATAATGCGTACCTCCTCATAAGCATAAACGATGTGAACCGCTGCCATAAAACTATTGTGCTCGCCCTTAATATCGAAACAATTTCATATTTTAGATATGTATGATCTCTTTTAAAAAACTCATCAAACGTTGAATGGTGGATATGTCGACCTTTCAGTCCGGTACACTGTTTCGAAGTTAATTATATTTTGAGTAGATACTCAATTTATATCGATATTCGGATATGTGGATCTTCGACTCTCGACTTTAAATTATCTGTTCCAACATGATAAACCAACACCAATATTAGTATTGTAAACCATTTTGATTCTCAAAGACAGACTTCATTGAGACAATACACGAGTTTCATATTTTTGCAAACTAATAAACATTTGAACATATTGTTTGCAAAAGAGACTGTTGTATAACCAACAACACCACTTGATGATTGTGACTGTAATTATAGCCTCCAAAATGATATCACCATATTCTTGTTAGAGTGTGAGTTATGACATTATGATTGTTTATCTATGTATGCAATAGTTTGTTTCACAAGGGATGTGATGAATGCAATGGGTTAATGCAACATGCAAACTGTCTTATCTACGGGAGCATGGTCTTCTCATTTGGCCTTACAATAATTAATAACAACTTAGACCCTGACCAATCCCCACTAACAAACAAGTCTCATAAACAACAGCATGCGCGTTTTGCATTAGGACCAAATTACCTTGCTAATTTTTATTATAAATAAGTGTTTTGCTCTGTATCCAATTAAACAATATATTTACCAGTTTATCTTAAGGAACAAAGTCTATTTGAAGAATCAGACTGAATCATAATTATATTTTGGAACACACATTCGGAAATTATTCAGTAAATGTTTTAACTGAAAGTTCTTAACTGAGAAAGAACGTGTACCAAGATCAGTGCTTATTGCACACTATAAGTTATCTTTATATCTATAAGTTGTTTAATTCATCCGAAACATTTCGATCAGAAAAATGATTGTGTTTTATTCATAAAACTAACGATATAATAATAATAATTTCATATGAAGACATGTTGTTGTTAACCCGACCATTTGAAGTGAAATTCCGATTCACTACAAAAGCTTTCATTGCAATTGTAGTTGTGTTATTTTCTCTTACGGGTTATGCAAACAAATTGTGAAATAAGAAATTGAGAAATATGGGACTAACTTATTGACTAAATAATGTTGCTGGTGGTGATGCTGTGTTTTTCTTTAGCTATCGTAAAATACTTACTAGTGAGGAATGTCAGTAAAATACTTACTATTGAGGCATGTAAGACCATGATATTGAATAAACAATGATGCTAGTGGTGGTTGTGTTATATATATGTCATGGTTATGTTAGAATAATTGCCCATGATAAGTACTACACCAAGTAATTGACTAAATATATTATTGAAATTCAGCAACAACGACCATTTCTACATATTTCTATGATCTAATGTCGGGACAACATTCTAAAATGATGTTAATCAGAATGAAAACTTCCTACCTGTGGAAATAATCCTGACAACAACGTATCTTATATTGTTTAACAAATAACATCAAATCGAAAGTAAATGTAGTTTCGTTTTTCAATAACAAAACACAGTTACCAACTAGGTCATAGTTATGGTTTGCATTAAGCAAACAATCATAGCTCAATGATTAAACGTTTTAAAATAAAACACGGACTTTGCGCATTATATACATTATAAAGAGTATCAGTGAAGCTATTCTTATGCACGCAAATTTATTCTATTACATTTACAATATAAAGATATGTTAAAGGGGCCTTTTCACAGATTTTGGCATTTTTTTAACTTATTCATTAAATGCTTTATATTGATAAATGTAAACATTGGATCGTAAAAGCTCCAGTAAAAAATCAAGAAAAAAAAATTAAAAAAGGAAAAGAACATTGCCCGGAGCAGGTTTCGAACCAGTGACCCCTGGAGTCCTGCCAGAGTCCTGAAGTAAAAACGCTTTAGCCTACTGAGCTATTCCGCCGAGTACACATATTTGACGTATTTTATACCTTATATAAGCAATCTTCGTAGTTTCACAAAATTTAACGACAAAAACAGAACTCTCCAAATTATTCAATCGTTTCGCGTTGCAACGCTATATAATTTTTAGGTTTTAAAATCGTCAAAAGATGCATATAATGGCTATATTAGAGCATGGTTAATGTTCAGTATTACTGTTTCCTCACAAATATCATAACTAAAACGAAAACTTACGAATCTGAAACAACTTTTTTCAATTTTGTCAATTTACCAAAGCGTGAAAAGATCCCTTTAAAGGGTCTGTCCGCTACGATATTTATGTAAACAAAATATTCGAGAACAAAATAATTAACATCTTTAAAAACTGTATTGATCTATTTAAATGCAGCACAATTACTCGATTAAATCAAAAAGCAGTGACATTCCATAATAGTATGAATTATCTAGAATAAAAATCAAATAATGTTGCAATAAATATACACATAAGTTGATGATTTCAACAAATCACAACAGGATGTTAAGCTTAACATGCCTATACCGGTATATATCTATAACTATTTACTATTATAACACAAATTACGTGTATTTTTGTTCAGTCTATGACCATGACCTGTTCAATAAGTTAGCTAAACAAGTTGGTATGTACAACTTCTAAATGATCGAAACGTTCAATCAATTTTAAATCAATTTTGACAAAATGAATTATTTAATTAATGCACTTGCCCCTTTCATTAGGCTTATTTCGGCGCTTATGGTAGATAAGGGGCCGTGCAACAAGTAAATAAAGGCTACTGTTGGAAGTTGTATTTATTCTAGTCATTTTTGTAAAATTGCTTGTATTGTTTTCGATTTGTTATTATCTTGTGCGCGTCAAGGGTTCTAAATTGGCAGATGATAAAATTAAGTTTCTTAAACTCGAAGACAATATGCGATAACGCGTGCCGTCCTGTTCTATTCAGGTGTAGCTTTAATAACGTCAATAGATGTTTCAGAACAAGAGCGATGTACATAAATGAACGTGTTCACAGATTGACGAAATGGCAATTTCGAACTGCTTGACATATACAAACACATACAAACAACACAAAATACACACAACCATAACATTAAAGGGGCCTTTTCACAGATTTTTACTTTTTAACTTATTCATTAAATGCTTTATATCGATAAATGTAAACATTGGATCGTAAAAGCTCCAGTAAAAAATCAAGAATAAAATTAAAAAAAGGAAAAGAACATTGCCCGGAGCAGGTTTCGAACCAGTGACCCCTGGAGTCCTGCCAGAGTCCTGAAGTAAAAACGCTTTAGCCTACGGAGCTATTCCGCCGAGTACACATGCTGAACGTATTTTATACCTTATATAAGCAATCTTCGTAGTTTCACAAAATTTAACGACAAAAACAGAACTCTCCAAATTATTCAATCGTTTCGCGTTGCAACGCTATATAATTTTTAGGTTTTAAAATCGTCAAAAGATGCATATAATGGCTCTATTAGACCATGGTAAATGTTCAGTATTACTGTTTCCTCACAAATATCATAACTAAAACGAAAATTTGCGAATCTGAAACAACTTTTTTCAATTTTGTCAATTTACCAAAGCGTGAAAAGATCCCTTTAAGGACCTATACTCACATGGAAACAACACATAATTCACCATTCAAAATCAATTAACTTATCATGCGTTACAAACCAATAGTTTATATGTTTAGTTCCTAATTTATGTATTTTTATTCCTCATTATATACCAATAACATTAGACTATATGGTGATAAATATGTATCCTAAGCAGACGAAGGAATGCCTTATTCTCATATAATGATCATGACCATTAAAAACACAGTATCAGGTAAGCTTATAGCAATTCACATTTGCACTGTAACTGCCGTAGCCTATTTTATGAACACGTTTTCTGTCATTGCTGCATAGTAGATGCGTCTTCTTTCAGTGGGCTAATATATGTATCCCGGAAAAGCAACCTTTTGGAAAAAACCCACTTAATGGCTGATACAAATAAAGCTGACTTATGTATAATCCTTTCAAAATCACACACCGTATCAACCGTAATTATTTTAATGAACCTATTGGCTGATATCTCTCCCTCATTCCCTCCCTTCGTCCCTCCCTCCTGACACTTTGTATATTGCTGAATATTTTTTTACATTTAAAACACGTCATTTTGTAAAAGGCATATGCTGTATTTGAGCGCGAAAGGAAAGAGACGATGGGGGGTGGGGGTGGGGAGAACAATGCTCTGGTATTGACTCGTGAAGTGATAGTTTTGATGTTTATTCTTGGAATAATACTACTAGTCTTCAAGCTGTGTCTTTTGTCCACCAGGCAGAACGTGTGGCGTCATCAAACATAATAATGGGTTGTCAAATACGTTTTGTTTCTTACTGTGTAAACATGGTGCAGGATCACAATTGAATGTTAATGGATATAAACACATCGCTATGTGGTGCTTTCTTGAAATAACTTTTTTAAACATTTTTTCTTAAGGATTTCAACTAGTGCATAAAATAAAGTGGTTTATGCTGCTTATGGCAATGTGAAAACATCAGAATTACTTTATTAAATAAACCTGTGTTCTTGGCGAAAAAATCTACGTGTAACGCACTCATGTTCACGGTTATACTGCATGCAACGTGACAAATTGACACCAATTTCAGGCGTATTCAGTTATTTTTCTGAAATCTTAAGACATCGGAACAAACTGCAAGGAAAACTGTATTTAATGCACTTAAGAATTTTGCAAATGTATTTCTATAACTTGTGAAATTTGCGAAAATAAAGTTCTTTACGGGTTTTTTACATTCTGCCTAGCCCGTGTGTAAATCCCTGTGAACCCCGTTGATCCTGCAACATGTGAACCTCGTTGATCCTGCACCCTGTAAACGATCCTTTGAATATGCTGACAGAGCGTAAGTAAAGGTTTCATTTAAAAAGGTTATTTTAGGGTGCATGTTTTTACTAATGTTTCGTTACATTTCGATTCGTCAAAGGGGAAGTTTTTTTCCGAATCATAATAAAATAGCTTTTTATTACAAACGTAAACTCGGCTTAAAAAAGCATAAGAGTACCTTGATCCAGATATACAATTTTAATCACAGATAACGTTTCCTATTTGTTAATTTTTAAAGGCATTTTGTTATAGACGAAGGTCCTTGATCTAGATATAAATTTTTTGCAGTGATAACGAAGAGCATTGTTGAACACGTATTAGATACTATCAAGTGGGAGAGTCGGATGATTGTTTAGGTGACCTAAGCGGGACGGTTTTGTCCAATTACTGGGATCGAGTGTCAACAACGGAGCGCAAGTACATTGCACAATCACATATCGGAGTTGACGCGACGCAAGTTTAAGATGTTGTAACGAACTCTGTGTGAATACTTGGAAGTTACCGAACAGGGATATAAAAGGCATGCAAAACTGGAAACCTAATCAAATGTCAGAGAAGGACTTTTGACCCATACTTTCTTTCATAACAAAATTCTTCGTCTCAACTGTTCATTTTATGTAACTTTCTAGATTAATTTCTAGAACTTATTACGAATAAACCACAAACAACGATCATACTTTTCATCGCATTATCAGTTTGATTCTTCAAGTGAAAAATACTTACATAAAATTTTACAGTTTAATACTGCATATATGTCCATTTAGTAAATATGTTTAACAACTGAAAAGTGTTTGTTGTTCGTTGTGAAATTTTTAAAATGGGAAACATTTACATATGTTTATTTGATGACAATATCATTCAAATAAATGTTGCTGTTAAATGAAGTTTTAGATAAAATGTATAATATCTGTACATATTTGGCCATTTTGAACGTTTTGATTTTGTGATCTGGATTGTGTTTATATACCGAACAAAATTTCCTGTACACAGGGCCGGATAAGCACTAGGCTAAAAATGCTGCAGCCTTGGGCCCCCGATTTTTAAGGGGCCCCAAACGGCTGGCCAATTTACCAATAAATGATCTTTTTTTATTACGACATTTAACGACTCTATCGGGATTGCAGTTGAACAGTCTGTGTCATTTTACCAGTTTCCATATGTAAATCCAATTGTTACCGTTTAGTTCGCTTTGATTTACTATGCTATCAATTTTCTTACTGTGTTGTATATCCATTCAGAACCATTAGTTTCTCTGTTTATTACACGACTTGTCCGTATGGTCATGACAACATCTTGACCGTTTTGTTCGCTTTGATTTACTATGCTAACAGGAAGCGGACCAAGACCGAACCATCACCCACATGAGTGAACTGCTGAAGTTAGATGAAGGTCAACTATATACTTCTTTTCCAAACATTGCCATCGCTGTACGAATATACTTAACAATTCCAGTTACATGTATTAATTGTCCAGCTGGGAGGTCATTTTCAACATTATCACGCGTGAAAAACTATCTGATGAACACCATGAGTCAGGAAGGGTTGACAGCATTGGGGCAACTGCCTATTGAATGTCAAGTCCTTTGAGAACTAGACTTCTCACAGCTGATCGATGACTTTGTCAAGCTGATGTGTTGCAGTAAGTACCTATAGGCTGGAATCTGTTACATGTAAGATGTATGTTAAGTTCAATTCATAAAATAGTTATACATTGTTTAAGTTGTTTTACTAAATATGTAATAAAACTGTCAACTACAAATGCACATTTTCTAGTCTTTGTAGTTGTAGTATCAAGTATGATTTAGTAATATACAGAAGGGGACCAGAGGGAATGGGGCCCCCCGTAATATGTGCAGCCTTGGGCCCCAAAACAGCTTAATCCGGCCCTGCCTGTACACTGATTGTTAAGTCGTCTTTGACATTAAACTTTAAATAATTTAAGTACATATTCGAGGAGGTAAGCGATTACTATTGATACATGTAGCCTTTAAGGGACTTGTTCGCAGATGGAAGAAATTATAATTTTCCAACTAGTATTCATATATAAAAAATTACAGAACAATCTAACATGACAGCGCACGTTGCTTCTAAATTACATCGATGTCAATGTTGGCTTTCACAAACGCTTTTTTTTCAAATAAATCTAATAAGCCATCGACAGTGGATTAAACTGAACTCGAATTTCGATTGTTTGTAATAAAAATACATTGCTGCTAATATATTAAACAATGTAGATGAAATCTTATTCTTGAAATGTATATTACACAACACTATAACGACCATCAATCGCACAGTTATAACACATGGAATAATAACATATGGAATGTATAAGAACGACGACATTACTAAGCGTAAAACACATATGGAAAAGCCTGTATTTTTTCTTTTCTGCAATACGTTTCGTTTACATGTGTTGTTGTTTGTGAAGGTATATTAATAGTTTATTTATGTAAATGCATTTAGAATAAAATATATGAAACTGAATGTGACATATTGCCAAATTGGGCTGTCGGACAACTGGATATTATATTTAAAAAAAAACGTTGATATTAAACTCCTTACTCAACAGGTAATAACCGCAACTGCCGTGTACTACAGTAGGGTAGTGACAATATTCGAATGTGATTTTTAAATGTCATACTTTTTTAGACGTACATTTCAAGATATTGTTTCTGAATGTATCCAATAAATTATAATATGTTAATAGTTTAGCACTTCAACCCACGGGTGGTTAGCTTGTGGCTATGATATTACTTAGTGAAAACATCATTTTGAATGATAAATAATCAAATTATTACGTAAAAATCAACTTTCCTGGAAAAAAAATTCACTATCAAATATATATGTAACAGGGTATTCAACTCAAAATGACCCGAAAACGGATGCATCGCTTTGAACAGCCATAACTTCATCAATTGAGCATTGTGCAGCGACTTTCATGACATCGGTCTTTTTCAACGCAGAAATGAATTTCCTTTCTGGAAATGTACATATGTTGCAAGATTTTTACAAATGCTGAGTCATATTTTAAGAAATAACACGATACACATCTCGTGTTCTCTTGGGCACGCTATAGGAAGGTCGACGTCGAGGCCGTCAGAAGAAAAGCTGGGTGTGCAATGTGAAAGAGTGGAATCCCTTCCCATCGATGAATTACTCTCAGCAGCACACAACAGACCTGACTAGAGGAGGATTTAAGTATCCTCGTCCCTCATGTTCCTACCCCAACGGCCAAACAGGTCAATGTCTTCTTGTAACAGATACAGGCGGCGTATTGGAAACTTTTTATAATAATTACTAATCTTTGAAACGGGGAACGATGTATTATTGAAGGTATTTTACGCAGTTTAACAAAAGTATTTATTTTAAATGTTATCTTTCAATTCAGATAAAAAGAGAACTGCAATGTCTGCTACACCTATCCTGTCGATAATGGAAGCAGCTGATCTAGTATGGATGATCGTAGAATTGATTATATGCTGCAATCAACAGCGATATTGGCCGGGAGTACATAAGACTTATAAGCCGAACAGGTTGATTTATTTTATGTGCATATCTTTTTTTGCGATGTTATAGAGCTCTTTGAAAAGTTTCGTCATAACGCAGTAGAAAGTGAAATCAATACAAACGACAGCACTTGATATTGAAAGATCATAATGGTAACATGTCAACGACTGATTGTGAGAATAGTTTTACTCCTGCGTCTGTCTGTGGTGGATGCACCAACGTAGACTGGTTTCCTTTCGTCTTGAATGAAATGCATTCTAAGCGAAGTTTTGGCCTAAGCTGCCGAAAAAATGTTTAGGGCTGCAACGGGTACCCGAAAAGGAATCAATTTCGCGGAACGAATATTACACACGGGTCCGGGACAAAGCTTTTTGCAAAGATCTGGTCGCTAAATCACGAAAAAGAAGAAACAGGTTTTATTTGTAGATATATTAAATACATGCAGTGATTTTTTTCTTAATAATTAAAACATTATTGCCGTAAAATTTTCTTCTGAATCATTTTAAGCATGGTTTTATTCCAAATAAAGAGCATACACGCACCAAGTCGAATTGAGTAATTGTATAACGAAAATGGTACAACTAGTTTAGACAAATATATTGCGAATTTATAAAACGGAATCGTCTTTAATCTTGAAACGGCATTTAAAGCAACAATAATACAATCATCACTTGTCTTAACCGTTAAGGTAGAGAAGCTTTAATTAAGGTTAAAAATGTGTTGTTGTTGTCTGTGATTTAATATTTTTAGCCAGTAAATGATGTCAACATAGTATTATATAATACAAACGTTTAGTTTCTACAAAGTTGTAAATACTTAGTTAATATTTGCATGCTGCATTGTTTAAGTAATTATTTGAACAACTTTACAATCCTTTTAAAAGATTAAATGTCTATATTTCCTTTTTTACGAACGAATAATTAAATACAGGTTGTTGTTGTAGCTTTTTGTTTTGGTACAAAATTATTTTATTCCTGACCCAAATCGACCTGAAAGTCTACGGGTATGACAGTTATGACACGACGACACGTTTCGACCCGTTTAGGTTTGAGCCCTATAAATGCACTGGCACTCACATTCGAATCTTAGTTGGACATATATTATTATAATTTTGTTTGACAAACTGCCAAATAAAAAATATAATACAATGAGCCAAAAGAATAATTCAGGAAAACACGACATTGCATCCATCAAACAAGCTCAGTGTCATTGTAACGATGGTCACAAGTCGAAATCATTTATAACTTAAGAGTCTGCACTGTTATTTATATTATTGTAAAATTTACATTTGTCAACATTTGTAATAGGCGATTTTATGCTTTTTGACAGCTGCACGATAATGCTGCACACGACCGGTCAGAACGAATAGTCAGTAAAGCACATGGATTGTATGTTGGTACAAGTAAACACATATTACGAGATATATTAACCTTGTGTCCAATTGAACACTCGCATAAACCAAGCTAACTGTTTTTGACTATAAAATTGTGTTATTTGAAACGGGGGCCGTTTCTAATGCATTTAAGACGAGTTCAAATAAATTAGAAAGTATATCAGAACTGTCGGGAAATAGTAAAAAAATGTTTTGCTCAGAACAGATGCAACTCTCAACTTAAGGTGGTGGTTTATTCTGTTATACTTTATAACTGGATTTTCACATAGTGTGTCATATTTGTAACGGAATAAATAGCTGCACAGACTAAATACCATATGACGATTGCCTAAATAATGTTATTGCTTACCATTATCGTGTTGTTAAATGAAATGAATTACTAAAGTAGACATGAGTTAGCGTTTTATGATCTGTAATATTCCCCTTCCGTTAGTAATACAGTTTATTTTGCATATTGTCCGTATTTCTGAAAAGTGGTTAGCAGATCATTTGCCAAGGTCATATCGCATTATCTGTGCTTATATTTTTGGAATAGGAGTGGCATGTATCGTATATCGCCACGTGGAAATATACATCCGGATTTAAAGTATTCAGCTAGGCGTTGAGTCACAGTTTTTATGTAAAATTTCTTGTTCTCATTCAACTGCTGGTTTAATATTAAGATTGCGAGATTTAACTGTTGACATCGTATATTCTTGATTTAAAATCTGATTTACGCTCAGTTTTAATCTTCTACATCATTATAGATAAATTGTGTAGCACAAGGTCACCATATACGCTTTAGTGACACTTGTTATTTCATTCATGATTCATAATGACGTAGCTAACATAGAATTGCTATCTATAGATGAATTAAAACATTCTAAATGCGCATCAGTTTATGTTTGCACAATGCTGCCATTGTTTTAGTTTAAACAATATAACAAACAAGAGTTTAAACGTCCGAAGTTGTAGAAATCAAAGCGATAAGGTTCTAGGTTTTAACTCTGACTGCTTGTTAAAAATACATTACAATAAGCGTACCGTATATCAATAAATATTGTCGTTAGGCGTTGCGCCATTAGCAAACGAATGTAGGATTTAATGAACTTACGCATATTGTTGATATTAATACAGTAGCTCCCTCTGAGACGAAGTCATTAACAAAGAGATATGCTGTGTTTATTGTCGTTCGCCTAATATTATTATTTGTAAATCAATTTCGTAAATCCTCATGATCTGCGCAATATGAAATAAATGTGTACGTTCAATAATACACATTGCTTACTTCGTTAAGGATCAATAATCGAGTTAAGCTACTGTATTTACTTAAAGTGCATACTTTAGTGTAAAAATAGAGGCTTAACAGGGATAATCAGGAGGATTACCATTGTTTTGAATGAATAAAATCTACTGTGAATGTATAAAACATACAAAGTATCTGTTTCCAATACCCGACATAATAAATATATAAATAAAGAACACCTCTATTTTTGTTTAAGTGTTTGTTTTAACATTTAGGTCTCTTCACAAACATGAACAATCACTTACTAAAAACAGTAAATAATGGAATATTAGTTTTTATGTTGATGTTAACAAAAATATTGTTTCGATGTTTTTAGACCTATACAGGTACCCTGTAACTGAAGGTGTTTAAAATATAGTTATAATATTATAGCTTATAGTGTATTAAAACCTATTTCGAAAAGAAATTGACAATTCAAGAACATCTAGGTGCGTTTATCCTCATTTGCAGAATTCCAACTACAGAAACAAGGAAATGTATGTATGTTCGATACTTTTCCATGTTATTGTTGTTTTTAGTTTTAACAAAAATATGAGTGATGATGTGCGTGTTTATATTAAGTCAATATACTAAATATGCGGAGAGCAATAAGTAATATTAAAATGCATTAAATCTTAATGACTATATTTTTGTATTACCGGTTAATTAGAAAGGTTTCAAATGGTAATATCCTGAATAGTCAGATCTTATTTAGTTTTATCTTAATGGTTCTTGCATCGTATACAAAACAGCCTTTAAACTATAATTAAATGCACACTTCAAGTATTCTGTTAAATGATAGGCATGTGTTTATCAGACCATGCTCTCATATAGCAACACTTATCTTACCGCTTGACTAATGCGCGGAATATTATTGTTTGTTTAGCTTGAGTTCAGTGTTGATAAAAAAGCAATCTAAGGATGCTTGTAATTTGTTTGTACAGTAGCGTTTGATCGCTTCAATTTTATGAAAAAAGTAGGATATTATTCCTAATAATGATCAAATAGTTGTACAACACAATTATTAAACTATTCAAAATAAATTTCACTAGAGTATATTGATCCAGATATAATTTGGATACAATTTTACACTTTTGCAGTTATTGACAATGACAAGGAATTTTATAAATATAACTATAAATATATAAATATAACTTCGTTTAGGTGATTTGCAATGTTTAAATGTAATAGATACGATCACATGGTGATATCGTTCGATTTTGAAGTGAGCCTAAACTGGACGGCTTAGTCAAATAAATGGGATCGAGAGCAGTGACATCGCTCAAAGAAATAACGGTTCAAACGATTCTAAAGTCAAAGAATCTAAGGCAACCGAGAAAAGCTAGGCGAGGCAATCAAAAACTAAAAACTTAATCAAATGTCGCTGGAGAATGACATAACATATTTAACATAATTTATCGCTGCCACTCATCACCGTTATAATGTACTATATGAGTTTCATTTAGCAATCATGATGTGAATGTTATTCTACAATCACATCTCCTACCTATATGCCCAACACTGGGTGGACATGAAGGATGGTATTGCTCGAAGTAAACAAGAAAATCTGGATGTGTTTAATAACCATCAATGCTTGGAATTTGGAATTGAGTTGTCTCACAACGATGTCTGTTCCGTCAATGAAGATGCATAAGCTTGAGTTGCAGAGTTTTCTTTTGAAGAATTTGTGAAATTTTGAACATTTAATAAATTTGTCGGCCCAAATCTATTACCATAACATTATTGTTTGACGCTGGCGAGTGTTTGCTAATTCGTTGCTTAAGCGTTACCACAAGTCAAGAATAAACTGTTCATTTCGTGATAAGATTGTTTCTAACAGAGAACAAATAAGTACATGCATGGTAGCAGTTTAATGATATACAAACTAGGTAGTTTTTGTATTATATACATGTAATCACATGATACAAAATACGAGTCATTTATTGATATAAAAAGAAACTGTTTAATATTAAGTTCCGATACATTATTTCCTATATGTATTCGTCTATTTTGTTTATGGTTTATCATGTAAAAAAGAAAACAACACAAATCCATGATAAATGCATGTGCACAATAGTTGTTATACGAAATAGGTTAGCCTTGCGTATATGGTCATTTTCATAGTTGATTTTTGTCCATATTAAGGTCAAAGCAACACAAATCATGCCCGTATTTACGTTGTGCAATACAGGTTCATTTTACTTAATAGACGTGGCCAAGTCAGGATGAGCCTGTTGCGTGAAACCATGGAAACACATGGCAAAGTCTATCCTGACGTCCATATGAAGATCATTTCTTCTTCATCGGCACTCGTTTGTAACGATGGCAAAGGATCATCAGCGGACGAAGCTGTAAATAGACAATCCACTGATGTTTTAAAAATTAACAGGGAAAAGATTGAAGAAAAATGTGTGGAGTGATGACTTACTACCTAGGACAAGTTTTAGAACAAAACTTATATGATTGTGGTCACAAATGAAACATGCTATCATATAATTACGCTGGTATCGGTTTGATCCTAAGGTGCCTGGCATGTTTCATATCAGGTCAGAAGCGTATATATTATAACCAATACAAATTCGGTCACTTTATTCGAGGCCTACATGTTGTATTAACACCGGACAGTACTATGTTATTTTCTATATATATGTGATTATCTGCATATTTTCATATTTTGTTATTTTTCAAATATATATAACGTCGCTGCAATGTCGAAAATGTGATTCGATTTTGATATTGTTAAAGTCCATGCTTTGTCTGTGGGACGAGAGAAAACTTATATTGTTTTCGGTTTCAGATAGTCTGTTTTATAAGTTTCTTTGCATTTTTTTGTCGTTATGTTTTACAAAACGCTATGTCACATTTATGCTTTCAACCAGTGTCCGACAAATCAATTTCCCGGAGTCCGGGGGCTACGGAATTTTTTCATCGGGCTTCTTAACTTTTCCAGCTTAGGCCCGCCGGGCTACTATAAATCTACAAGAGCGGTAGCCCGGTTTATTGACAGACATACGTAGAATAAACACGCTGATCTTGTGTTTTCACACTGTGTGTTGCTTATAATCCGATAAAAAAAAGTGCAATCAATTATCTAATCAGTCATCCATCACTTACGGTAATGTCGTTTGTAAACAGTAACAGTGTATTTTAATCATCAAATTAGAATCAACATATGTCGTCTGCTTATAATATAGTGAGAGCCAATCGGACAATTTGCGCACGTGATGCAACGTAATTCGCATTTGAAATTCTTTGTTAACCGCAACAATGATTAATAGCAACAGCGTTTTTGATGTCGTTAAATAACCAAGGACGCCAAACATATTGTTCGTCGTTCAAGTCTTTCGAATATACCAGCAATTAGAAATAGATCAATTATGTTGACGAAGACATATGAAACACAATGCGTCTTTTTCTAAAGCTAATGCATTCATGTTCAATTTAATTCAATACGACATGTATTTTCATTATAAAATAAAGCAAGTAACACAACGACAAAAGATCAATATCGTTTTCACATGGGTAGGCTGGTATTTGTATCAATGGGCGTAGTGAGACATGGTTTTACCCGACTAGTTTTGTTGAAATAAAATTATTCAATGTATTGTATGTAAGTGTGTTCATGTATTCCATTACTGTTAATGCTTGCAGTTAACATTTTTGAAGTCCAGACTTATTGTGGTCACGCGAGTTGTGTATCATGGTATTTCTTAAAATTTGACCCAGCATTTGTAAAAATATTGCATGATATGTAAATTTCCAGAATGGAAATTCATTTCTGCGTTGACTAAGACGAAGTTCGTGAAAATGGCTGCAAAATTGATGAGGTAATGGCTGTTCAAAGTGATAGTGAATTGTTTTCAGAGAAGCTGATTTTTCGTTATAATTTGATTATTTTTATTCAAAATGATGTTTTCACTAATTAATAGTATAGCCACACGCTAACCACCAGTATTAAAACATCCAAAGTGTTCACAAACCACTGCATTTTCAAAGAGTAGTTTTGTGAAACACACAGTTTCAGCATAATTACATAAGCTTTAAAGAGTTGAATTAACTTTTCAAAAATAGTAAAAACCATTGACATTGAAAACGAGCTCCTAATGTTGGCAGATTATCTCCACCTTTTGCAAGCAGTGTGTGTTTACATAAACTTTGACTTAATTGAGTCGGTCGATTAAAATGCAATGTTGTTCACCGTGTACTTTCCCTTCCAAGTGACTATTGTTGGATTCGGTTTGAGGCTTAGTATACTAAAAGCGCATCGGACCAGAAACACATATTCTAGTGTCATAAATCAAATAGAGCTCCAGATAAACTGTTGTTTTTGTGGTTAATGAACACTCACTTTTAAATTCGGTTTGCTTAAAAGCGGTTTGTTTTAATTGATGATTTTAAGCGTTACTACGGTATTTGTTTACCCTTCTGTTGTGTTTGTAAATGTCCATCCAAATTATTTTTTATGCGCGTTTTTCGAGTTTTGAACGTAATGTTTCATTTGTTTGCTTTAATCGGGACATTTAACATACTAAATACGGATGTCCACAAAGTAAATCTCTACCTTACATACGTCATTGCTCGCATATTTGTTTTATCATTTTTAGGGTTTTCTATAAAGCCTTCATATCACATATTTTCTAAATTTACCTAGTCTACTCATAGATTTCGTTTTGTATTAATATTTAAAAAAAATATTTGTGTACATGTCATCACGTGTTACAGATGAAAATGAACAGGCGAGGAAACTCGAAGAAGCCAACAAAATGATCCAAATGTATATTGGACTCTTCGTAGGAATACTTTTTACGCTTTGTTTGACACTGGCAATCGCACTATTTTTAACTGCAGGAAGAATAACTACAAGTAAGTTGACTAAACAAATCCTAAATGCGCATGCACATGAATTTAATAGAAATAGCTTTTCCTTTCAAGTTTTCTGATATCACTTCGCTTGTTTTTGATCAAACTTACAAATATATTCTCGTAAAGAATTCGTTATTCATATTTCTGAAAATATGCACTAATTGCAGTGTGTTTCCCCACTTTTTTTAGATCCTGGGAAAATTCTGAATCAAATTTAATCGATTTGACAGCTTACTAGACAACATAGTCTGAATCAGAAGAACTAAATTGCAAACCAGATCCAAATAGAAGTGGTTTAGCAGAGTTAACAAACTCGGACTCTTATGTTATAGTGGAGGAGAAACATTCAATAAAATTTGGCGATACTCGACTCAGCAATGTTCCTACACAGCAGGATGATAACGGAGTGATGTGTACAGGATCCAGGTCCATGTAGCCAACAAAACAAAAAACAAAAAACAACGGGAACGCTCCAAATAAAACGGTGGACTTAAACCGTGGGGCAAGTTCTGTGGTCATACAATTTAAAAGGATATTAAATTAGTCTGTTAAATTAAGTAATGTAATGTATTTTGTGAGTGTGTATGAGCTTAGTATTCAATTTAAATTAAAAGTTCTTGCTGGCAGATTTTTGGCATTTCTGAAGCTCGCATTAAATGCCTAAACTTGATACAATGAACGGAATAAACCAGCGCAATCTAATACAATGAAATTGTACCTTACCTTGAAATAAACTTAAAAATACTCACCCGAATGCGATCCGGATCCGTGAAAATCGAAAGTCAAATGCTAAGACATATTTACCATAGTGACAGTTTTATTATGAGTATTTCAACTTTACGTGTTGTAAAATAAATTACAGAAAAAGAACAGAAAAACTCCAGATTTTTCAATCGATGGCGTTTAAACGACGTATACCTTTATCAAACTAAAATTTCTTATAAACAAGCATGTATCTTCAGTATATGTCTTTTGCAAACTGTCATTTTGCTCATTTGTTTGTACTGTTCTTTTACTTGCGGAATTTGTGACAAAAAGTTGCAAAATCGTCAGCTCACCAATCTGTGGATAAGTCCCTTTATGATCGCATGAACGTGATGCACGATGTTTCATGTAAACAAAAAAGTATTAAACGTTTATATTAAGTTACTGCGTAGTCTTTGTTTATTAGAAGCTGACAAATCGTAAATGCTAACAGACAGGGACTGTTACAATTCTCGATAATCTTCACGCAAAAATGGGGTCGGAGGATTATCAGAGACTGAACCGCAGCAGATCTGCGTATCAGGCACAACTTACGAAAACGTACAGGGAATTAGAAGTACAGATGAGTTTGCAGGAAAATGCTGAGTCAGTGACAGTGCTTAATGAAAAATTTATTGGACTTTTCGTGAAATTCCGGGACGTGCATGTCGAAGTTCTTAAATGCTGCCAACCTGATGAAAAAGAGTCATACGAAGATAGTTTTGACACTAGAATTTTGAGGTGTTCAAGGATGGATATTCGCAATACTATCGCTTGAGGATTGTGCCCAATGTTCGATGGGAGATAGTGTCAAAGCAGCGTCAACGACGTCTTCATCATCTAGGGCAAGGTAAGCACAGGCCTGACTGCGAAAGTTGAAAGCGCAAAGGCAACTGCGACACATCGATGGCGAAAACGAATACTTTCCCAAAAGGCGGAAATACAAGATTCTGAAGACGAAGAGAAGATATGGACAGAAGTATTAGATGACGATGACGGTGGAAGACATCATACAGTTCCCGGTGATGTTATACCATCAGGACACACTGTGACTTCCGGTCGCACGATAGGAACCAAAAAAAGTGAAACGAACATAACTGAGTAGGTCGTGTCTGTTACGCGCATTGACAACGTCGAAATTCCTATGCAGACCACCGGAAGTTCTCCACGTTATTTGATATATCATGGCGACAGCGTAGAGGACCTCTCTGGCGGATCAGATTTCCGGTCGAGACGTGAATCTGGCTGATGCGGCGTCCAGAGGTAGCAGGACCTTCCTGGCGGATCAGACTTCCGGTCGAGACGGGAATCTGGCTGGTACGTCGTCCAGAGGTAGCAGGACCTTCCTGGCGGATCAGACTTCCGGTCGAGACGGGGATCTGGCTGATGCGGCGCCCAGAGGTAGCAGGACCTTCCTGGTGGATCAGACTTTCGGTCTGGATGTGGATCTGGTTGGCGCAGGAACCAAGGGCAGGATGACCAACCTGGCGGATAAGACTCCCGGGCGGGACGCGGGACATGTCTACTCGGCTTCGAGAAGCGCATTGGCGGACAAGACTTCAAGCGGAAGCCGCGAGCCGGAACCAGGTTTTACTAGAAACGAAGATCAAGTGAGTGAAATGAACGCCAGTCTGCCGTCCTTAATGGAGGAGCTAGCAGCGCTCATGAAATCGAACGAAAAAGGCAGCAAGAATCCCAACCCAGGGAAAAAGAAAATACGAAAAATGAGAATCAGCCTCAAAGGAAAGCCCTCGGAAGTCGAGGAAGAGTTCGTGTACAGCTAATCCGTGTGGCGTGAAGCACCCTCCCATACACAGTTTTCAGCCGCCCGACGGCGTCCGATGCATGTACTACTGGCGAATCGCCGACCAGTTCCCGTTCATGACGCTACACCGGGCACTTACTACAGAGCTCAAATTTATACAGGCAGACACCGACCAAAGCGGGCTGAAAGAGATGTGTGAACTGCGAGGCCTGTTGAAGTCGACACTGGCCGAGGATGTCTCCGACCTCACGATAGAGCGCACCTTCAACGAGATCGACACCGACAAGAGCGGAACACTGGATTTCCTCGAGGTTCTCACGGTTGTGGACTGTCTGGTACAGAGGGTCAGGATGGACTTGTCCGTAGCTGTGTGGTAAAAACCCGTACTACCGAATTAGTTAAACCTATTAAAAAATTGTGTTTGCTTAAATGTTTAATCTAGATACAGTTAAGTAAGTGATTCACAGTAATGGCTATTTGATTTAATTGACTTGTCATTGCCATAGCATGATGTTTATTGCGATGACTTACTTTTGTGGAAATACTATTTTGTACTCTGCTTTATTGAGTCCATCTGAATTATAGTGGTAAAAAAAATGACTGTGTATATGTTTGCTGTTGATTTAAAGAAATTCTTAAGATCATTGCAATTCAATTGTTTAAATTAGTGTTCGCCTTTATGGATTTGTATCATACTGATGTGTTTATGATGTTTATGATCTTATATGAAATATTAATAATTTCATGTTGGGGAGTGTAAAAGACGTTAACGTCGTTCATTTTCCCGCGTCCATTTTGGCGCGACGTCATATTAAACGTTTTATTTCGTCTACGTCATATATTTGTAACATAAACCAAAAAAACAACAGTTACATGTTTAAAAACGAGGAACCAATAATCGACAATTGGTAGCCACGGTTGTAATGATTAATAAATATCGTAACCGATACCGCATACTCGACTTCGTTTTGTTTATGAAAAGGACAGGGACTGTTACAATTTTTATGGTAAAATACTATTTTTATTACCTATTAACACGCATTAATTATTATTAAACACCGAATGATACGCAATATGTTTGAACTACTTATATTATTGACGCAACACAAACATTATTTTACCGTTTTCGAATGAAGTTTGTATTGCTCGTTACGCATTAATCCTTTTTGTAAGAACTAATATATATCATTTTTTTTACATTTCCTTACTAAGGTTTGTTATTTCGCTTGTTTAACAAAATGTATACGTTCTATTTTGATTCTTTTTATAAATATATATTTTTTTAATGTTTTTTTGTCAAGAAGGGCAAGTCAGCGTCCCTTTAAATGTACACCGCCTTGTGTAAGTGATATTCTTACACAAGAAAGACTAAACGCATGTTGAAGTACCATAAAGATACCATTCATATTTCAATGAGAGACGTTGAAACAAAATAATGGCAGGACAGACAGACAGACAGAATGACGGACGGACGGACGGAAAAACGGACAGACAGGCGGACGGACGAACGGACAGACAGACAGACGGACGGACGGACAGACAGGCAGACAGACAGACAGACAGACATATAGACAGACAGACAGAGTTAACTTGATCATTTTATTCCCGCAAACATAAAAAACAGTTAAAATGGTCCAATTATATACAAAAAACTGTACCTTGAAAGTATACTACTAAATGTTTGTTTACTGTTATATGATAAAATTGATAAACTCTTTGCGTGTAACATAATGGTTTAAAGCGGGCAGACGACATTCAGTCGTTTCGAGTTAAACTCGGTGACCAGTAACCTAATCTATTTAGTTCAAAATACAATAACAATAGTATCATATTAACAGTGCAGAAATCATGAAAAGACAAGGTTAGGCTAAACATATGACTATTTCCCATTTTAGATATAGTCGTCTTGGAATTGTTACACTGAGAAACTGAGTAAGTATAAAGAGGTACTAAAGAATGTATAATTCTGAAAAGTTGCGACACAGTAATTTTTTCTGGAATGCACGAATCCTTCTCGCTAAGGCTTAGTCAACATAATAAATGCCTCTTGTCTCTCATGTGATACTACCAAATACGCGAAGCTTCTTTGGTTACCACAACGAGCCAGTGCGTTTGTCAAGAAATGGTATTTAGAACTCTTGATATTTAGATGGTATTTAAATGGGATGTAAGGCTCGTCTAAACGTTGTCAAAACATGGCGATAGTTGGCATTTGCGTTTGAGTTATTGAGTTATACCACATTTGATAAAAAAGAACAGAGTAAATATATTGTAAATATCCTGTAGTGATTTATAACAGGACAAAACACAATCTTCATTAACATAATTTATCATCATAGGTAGTAAAGATAAATGATGTAAAGATATATATTTTTTTAAACTAGGTGACCATGAATACAAACATGGTTGCGCAGGATTATTTCAATCCAATCATTTAGGATTAATTTTGCATTCCACAAAACGCATGGTTTGATGATAATGCCCAGGGTGACCTTCGCGTCAAATATACTATAAGGATTGAGTACCAATTAAAGACATGATTTGTAGTTATGAATTTATATATATGTCATTTTTCCAAATATTCAAATATTAACAATACAGTGGAAAAATCAATTGTATATTTCTATTCCATTAATCCAACTCAACTAAATAATCAAAACGTTCAAACAAGCATTTTGTACATACCGATTGTCATCGAATACAGCATAATAATGTGAATCAAATTGTAGTAAATATTATTTACTTTCTCGATTATAAAAGCGTTTATTTTTAATAATAATTAATTTAGTGCCATTTGTTTTACCTTGTCCGACATATTGTAAAGGGTCAGATTTGAAAATAAACGTCCGTTACAGTGTAATGTTTTCGTTACTGACAGCAATTACCGTATTGAGACATTATGCATTTGCATGCAATTGTCTGTCAAATTATATATTTAACCTGCAAGCAAATACCTGTCTAATTATATATTTTTGAAATGTTAGACAAGTAAAACAAAGGCATTTGAAAGTATTTCAATCCAGTTTATAAATTAAAACAAGAACAAAATATACCATTTAAAAGATGTTAACGCATATTATATAATCTAAAATTATAAGATATTTCACGTAATTACTCTTAGTATTCGGTCAATGAAAAATAACTTTTTGTTTCGTGTCCGACAATTTAGATACGAAAAATATTCAAACAAAAAATACAGGTGTGCGCAAATTTAAAGACACTCTAACAGTATTGAATTGACGAACAGATACGTATTTGCAATATGTATATCATCCATAGTATTAACGGGTAATATCACGTACTTGTAAAATACCATGCCATATAGAAAAAATTACTTTTATATACATTTACATCTAAAATTAATTGTGCATGCTTTATTTCAGAAAGTTACTACAAAGCCCCTTTTTGCCCAGCGGGTTCAAAGATGATCTAGTATGAACCTGTTATTTATGCAATCAACAAAATCTGCAAACTATTAACTATGTGTTGGTGAGCCAGTCGTTGTCTAACAGCTGCAATGTTGTATATAAATAAAATGCATTACATTTTGGAGCGATGAGTATTTGTCACACGTATCTTTCTGGGGTGATACAATTGTTTATTACCAGTAAACATGGTAGTTTACCAGACAGACAGACAGACAAACAGACAGACATAAAGACAGACAGACAGACAGACGGATAGAAAGACAGACAGACAGACAGACAGACAGACAGACAGACAGACAGACAGACAGACAGACAGACAGACAGACAGACAGACAGACAGACAAACAGACAGACAGACAGACAGACAGACAAACAGACAGACAGACAGACAGAAAGAAAGACAGACACACAGACAGACAGACAATTTATTAAAACTTATACACAAGTACATCGTCTTCATACTAAAGTATACAAATTATTTCTGTCACGTAACTAGGTATATCAACATAACATTAAATAACATAAAATACATATTAACAAATATAAATACTAATAAACTATCAAGGTGGTAATGACATTTATTGAACAGTATTATTTAGATTCGTTTTACTTATCACAAGGGCTTCTTGATATATTTACATTCATTATAAATAACTGATTTTTTACATGAAATTATTAATTTTGGGAATTTATATACTGATGGGTTAATATAAAATATACGGCTTTTATATATATATATATATATATATATATATATATATATATATATATATTTATTTATATATTAAATCAGTGGAACGACGGCATATACATATAAAATGACATTTATCTTTTTAATCAAAGTCTTTACAACTTAAACAATAACGTTCATTTCGTGGTATGTTATTTTTGGCGTATCTGCTTGTTTGGATTCTACACGGATGTGCAGAGACTCTTTATCTTACAAAAAATGATCGCAGACGTCTAGGAACTTAGTCTAAATATGCTTCATAATCCAAACAGCTTTTAATAACATTGTACATCATTTAAACAGAACTATTCATTTTAAACCATCAAAAGAGTAAAAAAACTGGCAATTTGTTTTTGGTTTAATTTAAAATTCATTGCATTTAAACACTAATGTATTCATGGCTTTAAGGGATTTACCAACCAAATGTTCCTGTGATAGTTTAAAACTTCCAGTATAATTTAATACTGTGCGTAAATAATTAAAGTTGTCAACAACTTCAATATCATTACCATTGTATGATCATTTTTCGTATTTTGTTTAGTCAAACCCTGTTTCGAAAGACCGTTTTTGCCGTGTTCACATTTAATCCCCATGGACTGCAATATAAGCATAAGTTATCCAAATGTGCTTGCACTTCAACACTTGCTTAAAATAGCGATTTCATCAGCAAATAATAATAAAATCACCAAAATACGTTCTATACACAATATAAAGTAAATGCTATCTTGTAGGTGAAGTTCAAGGTCTTCAGCAAATAAAGAAAACCAAAGTCGGCGACATTTCATCCCCTTGTCTCAGTCAAACAGCATAACTAAAGTCATCTGAATAAGATGAACATGATTTAACACAAGACTTGACATTTGCATACATATCCTTAAATATTCTAAGCAATTTGCCTTGAATACCAGACTGAAACATGTTCATCCATAATGCATATACTATAAAACATTTTAATATATGGACATTAACATTACCCAATAACGCAATTGTAATAGTCAATCGCTCTAAGGCATTCCCCTTAATCCGGTCATACAAAAATATGATGGAATTGAGACTAGATAAGCGAAAACAGGGGGAAACTAAATAGCGCTGTTAAAACTATCCGAAAATATCGAGTCATAAATTAATGTCGAAAACTCGTATTTCTGAAAATTTAGAGTTACAAAAATAATTATTGGGGCCAAGATGAGCGACCCGAAAATGTTTTTTTCGAGAACTTAGCGTAATTACTGCACTTTTTTTATTATAGAGCAATTATCTTATTAATTTTGTAAAAGAAACCTTGAGGCACAGTACCATGAACATATTCAGAAGAGAAACTGTTTACACTTAAAAAACGTACTGACAAAAATATCACACAAGTAAAGAACGTTTATATAGCACTATCACATATCAGAAATAATTATCACAAATTTCTAAGATGTCAAATCAATAAAGACATTTTAATTATGTGCACGTTATAATGCACAATATTCCGATTTATTCAGAAACATCGGAAATAAGGAAAATACAATAACACCATAATATTTATTGTCAAGAAAACGTTTTACATGTCACTTATCAAAAGTTATAAAGAAAACAATTCAAGTGAAACAAAAAACATAAGCACTTATTTAAATCAGAAGACTACCTCTTCACAATAACAGGTTCTGCGCAACGCAATATTATGAAACAGAAAGGGAAAAAGTAGTTAAAGTGTTACCTTTGATGTTCAACTAAATAATCGAATTTTATTCCAATATCTGTTAAAAGGTTATGGAAATATATGCTTTATTCTTTACTAAAATTATTAAAAAATGTCAATGGTTTTGTTACTTAATCTTCTGATTCGTAAAATAATACGATTGTATGCTTACTAGTCGAATTTATTCAGGCGAATAGACAAAGCTAAGCACAGTGAACCTGCTCTCGCGATATGTTATATAGATATCCTGATTATGTATACTTTCATTAAAGTGTATGAAAATAACACTGTACACAACTCGTTTGCCTGCTGTTTCTTCACATTTGAATCATATGGCATATGTGTTATATGATTCGTAATCTTAATTATTATATAGGTTGCTTTCATTCCAACCGTTGAGAACATTTTCTTAAATTGTATTATGTTTACATACATGCTTTATATGATATGGTTGTTAAAATGATTAAAATATCAATACTTCGACATTGTTGTGAAAAATTGTATAGTAAAAGCACTATCAAAACAATTCTAGTATATAAGAAGTCTATCTACTCATCAACCCGTTATAAAATTTAAAAACATATCTATTTTTGTTGATTTAAACATAAGTGTTAAAGATTCATAATTTTATTACGTCAATTTTGTATGGTTTGTTGTTCCATAACAATGTTTTAGTTATCAGAATTTTAGATTTAGCATATTGTTCTCAGCGGTTTATGAAAGACTTAAACCATGCCTTTCTTCGAAGACATTCTACATTATTAAAAAAAATAAGTTTAATCTCACTAGTTTCATTGGAGCAATCATCCCAAAAATCATTCATTCAAATTTTATTATTTTAACCTACCGTAATTACTTTAAGTTTTCTTACACTTAATTATTATATAGTTTATCGTGTTGTATTAACGACGAATATCACGTGTTTGTTAAATACCACGCCGTATAGTATACTTTACTTGTACACATATTTGCAATTTATTAAAAATAATTTCTCATGCTCTTTTGTACAGAAAGTTATTCCCATGCTCTATTTTGACAAACGGTCCAACGATAAGCTTTTGATTTACCGATAATCTAGTTTGAACATGTAATTAATGCACTTTAATAAAAATCTGAAACTATGAATTCTATATATAGTAATAGGGGCGCATTATGTTCTGAAGCGTTTATTATTTGACTCAGTTATCTCTCTGGGGTGAAATCATTTTTTATTACCCATATACATGGATATTAACCCAATAACGCAATAATATGGTAAATTGCCCTAAGGCTCTCACTTGCTAGGTTTTATGACCTTAATCCGGTCATAAAAAGCAAGATGGAAGTGACACCAGATAAGCGAAAACAGGAAAAAAATATCTGGTGAAATAGCGCTGTAAAATGTACTGTCCGAAAATTAAGAGTTATAAATTAATGACGAAAACCCGAACATTTTGAGTCAGGAAAAATAATTACTTTCGGAAAATAAGGGGGTGTCCAAAAAATTAAAGTGTGAACAAACTTAGAGTATTACGGTATTTAAGCAAACAGCAAAAGCTGGATCCTACTTGTTTTTCATAATATCAAAATATTCTCTCCTTTAATTGGAAAATGCAATCGCGTAACGTGTTACGTCATTAGGCACCAACTTGCAGTCAGTGAACTAGAAATAGATAGACTATAATGGCTTAATAGTACATCGTTTGGATCATTTTAATCTACGTTACATAAATACTATAATAATGTAGAGTAATATATCTAAATTCAATTATAAAGTGAATATGGTTTTACTGCTATCAAAATTTGATTTTCAAATTAAGTTTTTATGTCATATTAACTGTAAAAAGTAGTTCTTCATGTGCTTGTCTGATAAACGTTGGTAAGCATTAAAAGCACACGTATCCGAGACCCTATAAATCATTCAGTGGGAGTATTAAATACTGTAGGTGTCAAAGTGAGACTCCTTTTGGTATACGTAAGCTGTCAAGATTATTTTTCAAACCAAATAGACATTTACGCGCATCCTCAAGATAACTCGAAATATTGGTTGTAGTTGACATCAGCGGAGACAAAATTTTCAAAAAAAATATTGCATAAGTAATTGTTTGATTGTACAAAATAGCATCAAAGTTCTAAATTATTTCATATTAACATTATCAGTTGAAAGTGCGGTTTTTATACAAAATAATAGCCTACCTCCCATTTAACTGAGCTATGGAAGACGGGTTTATAGAATCTAGTTTTTCATTAATTCTTTGCAGTACCGTGTCGAAGTGTTCCATGCGATTTTTGATCGTTTGTATATCATTGGCCATTTCGACAAAGTTCGGAACGAACGATTTCAGTTTTGATATACCACGTTCTTGCAGAATCCGTGTAATGGGAGTAACATAAACTACGCCATCAGATGCTCTCCCTCCGACGATTATGCCAATACATGCCAGTTGTCCGTCGCCGTCTTTGACAAAAACCGGTGCACCGGAATCACCCATGTTGACAAATAAATTCCCCGACTGCGACTGAACTCGTACTTGATTGCAAATTGTAAATGTATATTCGGCCACCTGTAGGACGTCTCGAACGCAACTTGGATATCCCAAGTTGATAAGTTTACCTTCGGTAAAATCCGAACAACTTCCGAATTTGTAGCATTGATCATTGTGCACGTTTATCGTTATCGTCCTTCCAGATTCAAACGAAATGTCTACAATAGAATCATGCATAAATTAGCGTTGTTCGCGCGCATATGTGCATTTGTATTTTGATGGTTAATACATATGAAACAAATGTTTCTTTATCAAGAAATTATTATATATTTAGTTATCATTTAAATAGACTTATTCAAATCAAGAAGGGTACCTGGCATACTGCTTATTTTTGGTTGTGGGAATTTTCCGTCTTGTGGCAATCGTGTTGTTATTTCGAAAATTGCGATGTCAAGTCCTGATTCTGAATCAGAGCCTTCTTTGGTAATTACTTCTCGGAGTTTTCCAATCGTGTGAGGACGTTCGGGTCGGAAAACATCACAGTCAAATGAATCTAAAACTATGCGTCCATTTCTTTCCCGACAATGCATAATTTCTTCAGCTGATAGTAGAACATGTGCACAGGATACGCCACAAAGACCATACGAATGGTGGTCAACAAACAGACCAAGAGTGCCATTCAGTGTACGCTGAATTTTACATCCCATTCTAACATGTTCATGTAACTCGTCAGCTGTTTTTGCAAATGGGACAAACACTCCTTCCCGAATGACAACTTTTATGCCGTCATACGATGTTTCGAAAGGTTCTTCGTCGATTGGAATATATCCCTTTGCATGTACATATAACGCCAGTCGCGGCTCGTAATTTAACGCCTTGGTTGCACCATCTGGTTCTTTATCTAAGATGTAACTACATCCTTCTATGATACTGAGATATCTATGTTTTGCCATTAACATTTTTGCATTATTACGAACACATGTCCTTAGTGTTTCTATTTCAATCTCGTTCATCTGTATGATGTTACCGATTGTATCTCCAACATTGCTAAACTTCAAAGTTTTTATGATATACTTAATACCTAAGTCACTAAGTTTTGTTATAATGGCATCTGTTTCATTGTCCACAGTTACAACAAAAACCAAACTCGAAACATCGTTTGATGTATGAGCAGGATAAACGTCTCGAACATGATCGAAGGTGAGAATTGTTTTGCAAGTATCTTCAGTACGATCACACTTTCTGCTACTTTCGTACTTTAGTATACGGGATCCAAAAGAAAATGGTTTGACATCTGGAAATATAATATGTGTGTATATACATTTCCCACCTAAACAATACTACCAAAATAAAATCATTAACATTCATCTTCTTGGTTTACTGAGGACATCATTAATGATCTAACAGTTATGAGACATGAATCCTAGCGAAGGATCGAAAAATGACAGTTGCTTACGGCTGACCTGAAGAGGCAACTGAAGATGAACTGAAACATCATTATAGCCTATCTAAAGGCAAATCATAGCAATAGATACCAGCTATAAGCAAGTGTTACGGATTAAACTCACATTGTGCTGCTGTGAGAATCAACAAGAGCACCATATAACGGGTGCCAACGCTCGGCTGCGGGTGCAGTTTTGTAAAAAAAATTAAAGGCCACAGTGACCTTTGACCTTGCTCTTGTTTTAATAAACCTACAGTCTTTTGTGTAGGATAAGTGACCGATTGCATGTACAATACAAAAACATACACACAATACGATTTAACACTTTATCTAGATATGTGTTCGTATTACTGGTTTGCCCTCCACATTCCGACATTATTTAAAAACTCAACTTATGCGAACATATAGAGATGCAAAAGAGAACATGCTGATTTATGTGTTCATAACGTGTTATAGTTCTAGAAACACAATTTAAACATGTTTTTTTCCAAAAGGGCAATACATCGTAATGACGAGAAAAAAAGTTTAGAAAGTATAGCCAGCAGTCAATATATAACTTAGCGATGTCACCGCCAATAATGGTCCCAGGAAATAGCACATTATGCGGTCGGAAACTGTGTTCCACGACATGTGTCGTGGCGAAACACCGCAAAGTTATTGTTCATGAAACTACAATTTCATTTTACTAAAGAATGTAAATCATAATTAAACTATTCGTTTTAAGTATGACATTTAAACTTAAGAAAGAACAAGCTTCTTCTGTTTTAAATACAGAGCAATCCTAAAACAATCGCCACATGGCGATACACTTTTTTGTAATTAACATGTATGACAATGCATTACTTAAAATAACGAAATTAATATGAATTTCACTGACGTAATGTTATCTTGGATTAAGTGATGGCTGAAAACATTTTAAAGACAAAAATGTTTTCAATGCATGATATTTTCATTTGTTAGTAAATATGTTCTTACTATGATGCTATTTAAAAGTAATATAGTTATATTTTCTGGAAATTTTCTCATATTGATATTTTCCAATTATCACTCCAGAATGTTTTGTTTGTCGTTATGGAACTCGTAATAAGCTAAATTGATTTCTACAGTTTTACGACGTATTACAACCTGGTAAGGATAAGCAGCATATGTGTAATCGCTCGTTTCAAAATCATAAGTGGCAATTCTACATCCTCCAATGTTTTTCTTACGTGTTATAGATTTATACACAGTACTAATGTTAAACTTGCATAATGGTAAACTTGCATAAAACATGCATTCATTTAATATTAAAATAAAGGAAAATACATTATTCTAGTTTTTAAAACGTGTTTACAAAGCATGTCGTTAAGTATTAATACACTGCAAATTTCTAGTAAACAATTATATGAATTAATTATCATTTTTATATCCGTATGATAAGCGGCAAGTGATGTGTTTTCATGTATATTGACCGGTTATCGAATGTAAACAAAATAAACCTATGCGGATCACCTCGACCTAACGACCATGGCCGCATCGTTATTTTCCGCTTCGTGATAAAAAGCCCCGGTGATTAAACCGCGCTCTTGAGACTCACCACTGCTATACTGCGCATTTGTCAGCGGCGTCTACGTGTATTTTACAAATGTATACAATCTGTTATGTTAATCTGAGAAGTTTGATAACTGTATCAGCAATATGTTTTAGTTACGTGTGGCACAATTTTAATATGTTTGTTCTCAAAAAGGGCCGTTACTCCGGTAATTTCAAATTAAAACCCGAACAAAATTTGGGGATGCGTGTTAAATTTCACATGCTGATTGATATGTATGTAAAGTTTATTCAGTCTGAGTAACATAAGATCCAAGATTGGATTTTTTGCGCAGACAGTGTAATAACGGTTTCTTAAAAATTCGGGAAACAAAATTTGGAGATACGCAAGTTCACAATCTGGTTATATGTTTGTAAATTTGCATAACTCTAGCCGCAATATATTTTGAGTTAAACGCGACACAAACATAGTCTAATGGACAAAGCATGGACCAAAAGACGGGCGGATAAGGCCAAATCTATATGCCCCACCCTCTGAATGTGGGAACATAGCTTGTGGGAATGCTTAGAACGGTCGCTTGATTCCATAGGTTGGCCAAAGCTATGACCAACATTCTACCTAATCCCGAATTAATCATAAATCAAGTGGAAACATTTCAAACCTTATGGCATCGCATTTAAGAAAAAAAATGAAGGAGAATATGCATTATATTAAATGTCTACTTTAAAGGGGCCTTTTCACAGATTTTGGCATTTTTTAACTTTTTCATTAAATGCTTTATATTGATAAATGTAAACATTGGATCGTAAAAGCTGCAGTAAAAAATCAAGAATAAAATTAAAAAAAGGAAAAGAACATTGCCCGGAGCAGGTTTCGAACTAGTGACCCCTGGAGTCCTGCCAGAGTCCTGAAGTAAAAACGCTCTAGCCTACTGAGCTATTTCGCCGAATACACACCCGTGACGTATTTTATACGTTATATAAGCAATCTTCGTAGTTGCACAAAATTTAACGACAAAAACAGAACTCTCCAAATTATTCAATCGTTTCGCGTTGCAACGCTTTATAATTTTTAGGTTTTAAAATCGTTAAAAGCTGCATAGAATGGCTATATTAGAGCATGGTAAATGTTCAGTATTACTGTTTCCTCACAAATATCATAACTAAAACGAAAATTTGCGAATCTGAAACAACTTTTTTCAATTTTGTCAATTTACCAAAGCGTGAAAAGATCCCTTTAAATCCTTATTGTTAACAAAACCTAGTTTAAATAGTGAAATTTCAGATCATCGTAATTCATCACATAAAGAAGCCGTTATTTCATTTGTAAATTGTACAATTACTGAGCTTATACTAATATGCATAATACTATATATCAATATTTTCTGAAATAAGAAACCCAGTTTACGTTGAATTATTTGTTAACATTCCACTTAAAGAATAAAATTAAAGAAAGAAAAAAAGAAACCCTCAACTAGGCTCGAACCACTGATACCTGGAGTAAAAGTCTATCGCTTAGACCACTCAGCCATCCGTGCTCATATAATGACTGATGAATTTTATACTTTATTGTATCACACAATATAACGACAACAACAGAACTCTCCAAATTATTCAATCGTTGCACCGCTTTATAATTTTCAATTTTTTAAATCGTCAAAATATGCATATAATGAATATTTTTGAGCATGGTAAATGTTCAGTATTACTGTTTCCTTACAAATATCATAACAAAAACGAAAATTTGCGAATCTGAAACATTTTTTTAAATTTTGTAAATTTACCAAAACGTGAAAAGGCCCCTTTAATAATTATAAACAAGAAGAACATGAAAACAATTGTTACTTTTACAAAACATTCTGTTACACGTGTAAGTTGATTTTACAAACATGAATCTAGCACTTCAAGCACATTTGTAGCGTTTAACTGTCGTTTTAATAGACAAAGAATTAATAAAAATGATTTATTTACGAATATGTTAAAAGCTGTAAGTAGGAAAATATAATATATACACTAATTTACAATGTTACCTTGAATACTTTCGTTTCATTTTCTTCGTTTGTTCGTTTCGTGAGCTTGGCGGGTACTGGTATACCTAACGGACGTACTTTTTGCCTCGTTTGCCGAACCATTATTGTTTTGTTTTCAATTTTCGATGACTGTTTTAAACTTTCGTTTATCTTCTTCCGTTTTAAATGACTTCTAGAATGGATCTCCTTTGGCTGAAAGTAATTCGTTTATTGACATAGCTAAGCTGTTGATTTATGAACTCAGGAGTATTTGATTTCGCACATGTAATTTTGAAATCGTATTGATGCAGGCTTTGTTAATGTTGCTTCTCTAAACCAATTAAATTATTAAAGAATGTTCTTATTTTTAAGAGTGGCAGTATTTTCATTTAATACCAATGCCAGATGCATTTAGGACTTACATTCATCGGTTTGGTGAATTCAAGGTTCGAATTCTGTACGAAGCCCACCCAATCATCCATCATTCCAAAACTGCTTGTGAAACGCCTTTGACAGTTGTCGCTATTGCCTATGCAAAAAACAAGAACAAAATATGCTAACAACATATTTTCAGATTCAAACAACTGTTTTATCATAATACATGCTAAATTACAATACCAGTGCTTTTCAGAGCATGTCTGAAAAAACGATATAATGAATATAAATCTATTTTAACCTAGATTTAATGGACCTAGAATAAACCCTTTAAAATATTCATTTCAAAAGCGCGGGACCTGGGAAAATACTGAAAAAATGACGAAATTTCAAATTGCGTTTAGATTCATATAAGCATCATTGAAACATATAGATGTCAATTTGTATACATGTTTAAGAATCCTCATTTTATAATTTGATTGGGATATTTTTTACAACAATTTAAATATAAATCATTTATGTATTAAGTTGCTATTAACTAAAATTTGCGCATGTTAATCTAAATAAATGTTTAACGTTTTACAACATTTTTGTTCAAACTTTTTTACCTATTATCTTATCACACTGAAGTTTAATAATCATATTTGTGAACTCAAGGGATAAGGACTACCCATTGTTATATCAACACATAGGGAAATAGATAATACCTTGTTGTTGACTTATGATATCATGTGAAATCAGATAAATTGATCCGTAAAATGCTTAAATGCTGACAATTACTCTTCAAATATTTGCGATGTCAAACCGGGTTTACCAATTAACACTGTTCTTGAGTAGCTGTGTTACCGTACTAAGTGCACAGGTTTATGCCAGTAACAAAAAACTGCCCTATTTGATTCAGACGTTCAGGGAAAAAAGGTCGTAGAATCGCTTTCATTACCTAAATCCCCACAAGTTATGTGGCCGCGGGGTAGATCGAACCGCAATTCTACGATTTCTGGTCCAGCTCTCTACTAATTGAGCTTGCCGGCAGGATAAAGGTGAATTTTTAAGTAATCGCGTTGCTTATTTGCGTTTCTTGAGGATTCGTCTTACAATAATGCAATCGTTCATTTGCATAACGTTTTCACGACGAAGATTTTTTTTTCGGTTATTTAAATGATTGATATATAGTGATTGCAACCAACATCGTAAACACAATTGTGTTGTACAATAAGATGTTTTACGCTGTTGTGATTACAACAAAATACTATTTCCGAAAGTATTGACAATTCATTTAGCACAGTGGATTATTTTGGCATTAAAAAAATAAGCTTTACATTTATGGATTTAAATATTCACTTTGTTATTGAAAGAAATAATGACGATTACCAATATTGTATTGTTGGATTATTTGTAAACGATTTTCAATTATCATTTTGATAACTGTTTCACATAATGTAATTGTTTAAGCTAATTGGTTATTTGCACAAAACATGTTGACACCATTAATCATTAATGAACGCTATTTAAACTTCTGACCCAGATCGATATTTTAAATCGATATATTAAAAATACAAAGTAGCATAATACTCTCAAATGTGGGCAGGGATTAAAATGTGTTATAGGTAAGTGACCGAGTGGCACAGAGAGTGAACGGAGGTTATTGCGTTATCGATCAGTGGTATACAAGAACTTAAAACATTGACTCGGCGTCTACAACGTAACTGGGCACTAGTGGCATAATCAATGGGCTATTATATCATAAACCCATGTCAAATCCCTATAGGAACAAGATGTGTTTTCAAACTCTATGCCCCCGCATATATTTGACCTTTGACCTCGAAGGATGACCTTGACCTTTCACCACTCAAAATGTGCAGCTCCATGAGATACACATGCATGCCAAATATCATGTTGCTATCTTCAATATTACAAAAGTTATGACCAATGTTAAAGTTTGACGCAAACAAACCTACAAACAAACCAACAAACAAACCAACAAACAATCAGACAGGGTAAAACAATTTGTCCTCCAGTATAGACTGGGGGACATAAAAAGATGGGTAAATCACTATAAATAGTGGTTAAGCCTACACATGAATGAACGAAATAGAATTTATTTAGACTGATACAAATCACGGGCCATGTGCAGGAAAATTATACCTATGTTTCCAAATAGATGATTCTCCTCCCTAATCACATTCTTATAAAGATCATCATATGACAAAGTGCATTCTCTCCGTTGCAATCCGCCAGACATATTAAGCCACTAAATTAGCATTGGTAAATAAACCACTGTGCTCATAATTGAGAATTTATGTCTATAAAGGTACATCTGAGAAAGTCCCCAGAAGTTGTGTGTGTTTTATGCGCATGAGTTACATACAATCCCGGCGATCCTTATTATTTAAACAGTAGGGACTTAAAAAATATAGAATGTAGTGCAACTATAACTGCACAAACTATTATCAACAAATCGACTTTAAACGAAACAAAATTTGGTGTCCTTCGTACACGAACTAAGAAAGATATGTGACAAATACGATGGTATAAATACACTATTGAAATTCTTTTGTTTGCAGATAAACATTAATTTTAAATAATGTCATTAATATGGTCAGTTTTGAAACCATGTTCATCATTGAAGATAAAAGAGGAACAACACTTAACACAGCTATTTACCAAATATTATACCTCAGGGTCTAATGGGTTTATTTTGATGTTCAAGTCTTTATATACCTTTTATTATCGGGTTTCGTTCCAAGTTTTTCACTTAACGGACTTTATTTAAATGAAAGTTTGTTGAATATCTATTAAATATTACATAGCAAATATACCACTTATGTGTCTTGTTTTTCAAAGGGGTTTTGACGCGTAATTTGCTTCTTAAGTCAATATTAATGACAACCATGCAATATAAGTTTCAATGTTAAAAGGGGCGTTAATTTTGTAATTGTAACTAAAGGTAATTAACATTGCACGTGTACAACTTCAAATTAATAAGGGACAATTCTTAAAAGTTATAATAGTCTAAATTGAAAACTGCGAGTGGATTTCTTTGACAAGTTTGTGTCTAAAGAAGAACGGACAGATAGAAAAACATACGGAGAGACGGAAATACGTAATTTTGTAATTGTAACGGTAATAAAATGTGCACTTGAACGACTTTATATTCATACGGGGCAATGAAAGAAAGTTAAAATTGTCTAAATTGAAAATTGTGACAGACAGACAGACAGACAGACGGACGGACGGACGGACGGACAGACAGACAGACAGACAGACAGACAGACAGACAGACAGACAGACAGACAGACAGACAGACAGACAGACAGACAGACAGACAGACAGACAGACAGACAGACAGACAGACAGACAGACAGACAGACAGACAGACAGACAGACAGACAGACAGACAGACAGACAGACAGACAGACAGACAGACAGACAGACAGACAGACAGACAGACAGACAGACAGACAGACAGACAGACAGACAGACATG